>NC_041394.2:276206063-276308754 GCF_900747795.2 Erpetoichthys calabaricus | reverse complement strand
GAACAGTAGTTACTTTATGGGTGCTTGGAGGCTGCATTGCTGGTTCAGTGCATTGTTAATTTACTACTGTATTAAAATTGCTAAACAAAGCAAGTCCAAACTGTAACACTCAAAATGTAAGATTAAGTGATATTGTCAGCTATGCCCTATTCTATTTAATATCCTTTTTTATTTTAACATTTTAAATGTCAACATTCCTCTTCTTTTTTATGTTTGAAAAATAATGTAGTGTACATTATCAAACATAAAACATAATCAATAGTAAAGCATACGTCATGATCATGACTTTTTCAAGGGAGCATGTGCCTGCCACAAAATACAAATACCTAACTCTATAAAGTAGAACTATACTAGGTTTCAGTGTCCAACTGTAAATCAGCATGGAAGAATAATAGTGTACAACCCACTGTACTAAATACTAAAATGCCCAGAGCCTCTTTTAATGTGCACCTAACCCCCTTTTCACTTAATTGAGTCTTCTGTCATTAGGAGTAAGTTCTAAAGCTTATGCTATGTTGTCTACTCATTTACTTATTAAAGGAGTAACTCTGGCCAAGTGGAGTTATTAACACTGCACACCAAAGTGCATGCACTGCTCTGTGCACTTGGTAGTATATGGAAAAAGTGCCTGAAAAAGTTCTTGGGGGCTTTTATAAGCCTTGGAAAACAACATTTATTAATTTTTAGCCACCTCCTATATATGTTGTTTTAACTCCTCTGTTGTGAAATGTTTTCCTTTTTTTTTTGGCAAGGAAACCACATCATCTGCGGTGGGTTGGCGCCCTGCCCGGGATTGGTTCCCTGCCTTGCGCCCTGTGTTGGCTGGGATTGGCTCCAGCAGATCCCTGTGACCCTGTGTTCGGATTCAGCGGGTTGGAAAATGGATGGATGGAAACCACATCATGTTTTGAGTCATTAAATAGATTTTCAACTATTATGTTAAATTAATTTTACTTGTTAGTCTAAAATTTACATTTTTTAACTTTGTGCTTTTCTGGGTATTTCTTGATTTTTCTATTAATTTTTTCTTTTAGTATTTGCTTAAGTCTGGTGATAAATACAAACAACCCTTCTAGAAACATATGTCAATTAAGTTTCTGGTTGATTGAACCCTTATGCTTCTTCCATAAAAGGTTTATTTAATTACATAACCTTTGTATGTCGCTGAAAGACTCTTGTAAAACAAAAGTTGACCGAGATTGTATTTTTAAATGAGTTCAACAAGAACATGGACACACAGCTAGAAACTTGTTACAGGTAAATTCCATAAAACTGTTACAAGTTTTTCTTCACACAGAGAACCATAGACACATGGTATAAGTTACAATGTAGTTTGGTAGATAGTAGTACTTTAAGGGCCTTCTAAACCAGACTTGATGATGTTTTGAAGGAATTAATTTGATAGGACTGGAGAGGTTTGTTGAGCTTTTTTCTAATGCCGTAATGTTCAGTTTTTCTACCTCCATTTAAGCACCTTTAAAACTGTGGTTCCTAAATTTAGTATTGACAACACTGAATGTTAAAGGGAAGCAATTACTTCAGTGCCACACTCACATGGTCTGCTCATTTGTAAGAAGCAAGTAAACAAGTAAAAATGGCATTCAAATAACTAGTATCCTTTAGCATGTCATATTGTTTCTGTGTCTGTACTGCTCATTGCTAATTATCAGAATCTGGATACAGTTAAAAGAATACAGTTAAAAGAATACAGATATTTATGAATTTCTTAAAATACTGTATCTCTAAGTCAGACAAATACTGTGAACAGTTAAACATAAGAGTAGTGCACGGATTGTGTAATTGGTTTGTATAAAAACCTGTAATTATGGGGTCTCCAGGACTAAATTAAAAAAAAAAACAATGACTAAGAAGTTATGAGAAGCAAAGTTTATTCCTGCAGGCTATAATTTCAGGAGCATCACTGGCAGCTAATTAATTTGTTACTCCCTGAAAATCAATTGATGTTGCAGCCTTCTTCCGTGGAAATGTATTCTCTTCTCTGTCCTTCAATTATTTTTTCTTTTTTGTCTAGACTATTCAGTTTCACTCATTCCTAGCATCAAAAATTTTATCATTACTATGACATCATTCATTCAGTTTCCTAAAATAACACATGGAAACTAAGTATATATTTGGATATACTGTAAAAACAAACACACATAACCAGGAACTCTTACTCTAATAAGGATAATATTCAACAATATGGCTGAGAGCCAAACAAGCAAAACCATTCCACACAAAAGCTAATTTAAACTCTGCTACCAATCAAGTAACACAGGTTGAAAGCTATATTTTAAAGTGCAAATATCTTCTCAGACGATGTGACTTCACAATATTTAAAATCATATTCAAGAGCAAAACATGAAATGTGACAATAAATTTATTTACTAGTTAAAATCAAAAGATAGCATAATACTTTTTCTGCAGTGTTGGGCCAGTCACACTTTCTATGGAATTTCTAATGTCTCCCTATATCTGCTTGTGTAATTTTCCTCTAGAAAATTCAGTTTCTTCCCACAACCCAAACTTAAATAGGTTATGTTGTTTGCCAGTTCAAAACTGACCCAGTGAGTGCTGCTATACAACAGACCAGTACCCTGCACAGGGCTGCGTCTTACTTTTCCCTTCATGTCTCTGGTATATGCTTTAGCCTTATTTGATCTGAAACACTTGAATAAGTAGGGTTTGGAAAATGTATGAATTACTGAATAGCAATTGTTAACACATTATCACAAGCTAAAAAGTTTGTGTTCTTAACTTTCACTTTGTATTTTTGTATGATAGATCTACAGTGAAACCTCGGTTCACGAACGTCTCGGAACACGTACAACTTCGGTTTACGACCAAAAAATTCACCAAATTTTTGCATCTGTTCACGACCACACACTCGGTATACGAACAAGCCAGTTTCCCTTTCGGTTGGTACGTGTTCAGTCTCTCCCTGTGCATTTCCTGTGCAGCGAGCAAGAGAGAGAGAGAGCGCGACACACACACGAAAGAGAGACACACACACACAGGCAGCGCGAGAGAGAGAAACACACACACACAGGTGCGCGAGAGAGAGAGACACACACACGAGAGAGAGGGCTGGACGCATAAGGTAGAGAAGGCAGTTAAAGAATGCACTGGGCTTGTTTTTGTTTTCACTTCTGTTTACAGCGATCGGTTCGTAGTGTGCATTGTTGCAATATTACTTTTCTTGGTGGTTTATTAAATTACGGATTTTTTCAAATGTTAATTTTTTCCCTGTGCTTAAAACTCATCAAAAAAAGTGTTTTTAGCGAGCGGTTCGTAGCGCTATAGTGCGAAGAATTGCAGTGTTAGTTTTCTCTGATGTTCAAGGATTTCTCAGTGTTATTAATTGTTTTTGCATTTAGTTTACTATTGTGCTGTGCATTCTATGGTTTAATTAACTATATTTGTGCTTAAAAACTTATTTACATACAGTTCGTATGGTCTGGAACGGATTAATTGTATTTACATACAATCCTATGGGGGAAATTACTTCGGTTCACAACCAAATCGGGTTACGACCAGAGTTTTGGAATGAATTATGGTTGTGAACCGAGGTTCCACTATATATATATATATATATATATATATATATATATATATATATATATATATATATATATATATAAAAATCCTGGGACAAAGCTAGACTGTTTATCCTGGTATGAGACAAGACTTTTTCAGAGAGATAATTTCAAGTCCCGCGAGACGAGACTTTTTGCCAAGAGATTTAACCACGCCTGGGGCAAGAAATAAAAGACAAAGAGTAGAAGACAAAGTAGAACATTGTAAAGAAGTTCAAAAACGTTGGCGCGATACACATGCAGAGCAGGTTAGAGAAAATGCAAGTACTAAAATTCGAAAGTCTCAAAAAACTGATAGTAAAGATCTAATTAGCGCAAACAAAATTATTTCTCGGTGAAATAACGGAACAGCGAAAAGAGATCGAATATATGGACACAGGTGATATAACAGAAGTATGTAGATATTGTTTGGCTTTAAAGTTTAAGTCAGAGACTTGTAGATTGTCTAATTTGTGTTGCCATCAGAGAAAAGTAGTGTTTCTTCCCAATAAAGAGGCTTATCTGCAAGAATTAAAAGATTTGTTATTTAATGAAAGTGAAATCCACAAACACTACAGCTAAAATATCAGAATCTAGAATAATCTGTTTGCATTAGCATCATTCAATGCTCAAAATGAAGACTTACATGATTCAGGACCATACGCTATGAGAATCTGCGGTCCCACCACAATTAAAGCTACTACAAGTTTAATTTCAAAGAAACCACAATTCTGTCAGGTTTATATTTATGATCACGGAGAAGCTTTGCAACATAGAATCAAGAGAGTTAAACGATTGGACGTATTAGAAATTCTACAGCCAATAAAGGATACAAATCCATACATCCAAATGTATCGCACTTTACACAAAATTTGTCTGAAAAACACAGACAAAGAAGTTTTCTTGGATTTCTATATGATTCCGAAAGATCACGCTCACATATATACCGGTAATAAACTAACATGTGACAAATTGTCAGTGATGATAGTTTTGAAAGATGTAGATATCAAAGACAAAGTTGATATTCGTTTTAATCCAAAAGCACAGCACAATTCGTCGCCAGAAGTAGGGCAGGGGGGTTGACCAGTGAAGCGAGCAGGGGGCAGAGCCCCCTAGTGTTTATATATATATATAGATATATATATATATATATATACCGTATATATTGTGGGGAACAGCCCGGACACAGACAGGCGGACATCGTTTTGTCACCCAACACATGTTTATTGTACAACTATTTACAAAGTCTTGTGCCACACAACCCACAGACTCCCCCAAAGTCCAGGCCAATACCACAACGCCTTTCCTTCAGACCGCCTCCTTCTCTCTCCTTCCAGACCTCGTCCTCTTCCACCTGACTCCAGCCTCGAATGAAGGGAGGCGGCCCCTTTTATTCATACCCGGATGTGCTCCAGGTGTGCACCGGCAATCTTCCACCCGACACGCCCCAGTGTGGCGGAAGTGCCGGCTGTCTCCCAGGATGCACTCCGGGTGTTCCCTCTCTTCTTCCCCCCAGCACTTCCTGGTGTGGCGGAAGTGCTGGGGTCCAGGGTCCATCAGGCACGGGGCCACCCCCTGGCGATGGCCACGGGCCCCTACAGGGTTGGGCTTCCAAGCCCTGTACCCGTGGCCCCCAACACAACCAGGGCGGACGCCCCCTCGCGGTCTGGAGGAGGAATGAACCCTCCTCCTGTCTTCCTGGGCGTCCCGGCCGGGCATGAACCCCAGCCAGGTGCCACAGTGCCCCACAGCCAACGAAGACCAATCGGGAGGAGCGGCACACCCCTGAAGTGTGTCCTACTCCTGAACCGCCGGGGTCCAACTCGGCACCCCGGGGTCTACTCCTTCGGCACCCCATCCGAGGCTGGCGCACCCCTTTTGTTAGCTCCACTCGCCCCTCTGTAGCCTCCACCAGCTGTGGTGGCACTCCATCGCCAGCAGAGTCCTCCTGCCAGACGGTCTGTCCGATGAGGGCTGGTTGCCCACGAAGCAGGTCCTGCTGCTCGTCCCAGGTCCGATCCTGCAACACACAGAAACAAGGGGGCAGAGCCGCTGCCTGGACACCCTTCCCTGGCGTCCCTCTGTGCCACGCACTGGCAGAGCTCCCCCCTCTGACGGGCACCCCGGAACTTGCCTGTTCGGCACCCCCTCCGCGGGTTCCGTGTCCCTCCAGATGACGACACTGACGGGACCGCCTGCACTTTTTGTTCTCTGCTGACTTTGGGGATCGGCCCTTCTCTGGACGTGCGCATCCAGCTGCACGTCCCTTCCTATCAGAGGAACCGGCATTCACCCCTTGATTCCTCCTGTCACTCTTGGACACCCCGACGGTCTGGGTCTGCACATGGGAAACGCACAGATCCAAGCCCGTCTGCGCCCATACAGAACGACGGGAGACTGTTGCAGGCTCGGGAAGTCGGGCGCTAGGACCCAGGGCACTCATCAGCCCCTGTCCTGCCTGCCCTCTCGATCTTTCTCCCCTCACCTCACTCACAGCCTTCACCGTCACCTCTTCTGTTGGAGACCCACCGACATGGTTACGATCAAAAATGTCACGGGCCCCTTCGGTGGGTTCTCCCTTATGCTTTACGGGGTCGGCTTTACCTACCTTCCCCGCCGTACAGCTCCAGCCAAAGGATCCAGTGACGCGCCCTTCTACCGCAGCATGCAGTGTCTGTAATGACGCGCCCCCGCCTTCACCTACAGCTCCTGCAGGTCCGCACGGAGCGTACTGAGCCCCTGCAACAGCGGCGCTACAGCCTGAAGGGATTCCTCCAGTGCACGCAGCACTACAGGCAAGGACAGGAAGTCAGCCGGCGCAGACCTACCTGTCTGTCAGCCCCTTGCTTCGACTGCTTCCTGTGGGCCTCTTCCTCCGGCCCAATCGGGTCTACCCCAGCACGAGATGGGCATTCCTTGGTCCCGCCTCCATCCAATCATCAGCGGGTGCGCAAGACACACCACCCAATCCCGTGCCTGTCACGGGGAGGGACTTCCGGCCCGTGGCCATTTTGGCTCTTCTCCTCCTGGTGCAGCAACGAGCCGGCTCTTTGGGTTGCATTGTCTCCTTTTTTTGCAGCCCCTGCTGCTGCTGTCGCCTCCGGAAAGCCCCGCAGATCAGCGCGAATCCGCCACCAACGCAGACCCGGACAGTCCCTGCCTGCAAAACATAACACAAGCGCAGCCCCGCCAGGCTGGCTGCCATTGCGCAGGGAACTCATGTGTCGGGTCTCGTCTGTCCAGGAAACGTCCCCGGCGTGGCTACCCTTGACACCGCGCCGTCCCGGGCGCCCTCTGCGACAGCACACTCCCTGGAGCCCGCTGCACTCAGGTAAGGCCCGTCGATCTTCCGCCGCACCAGGAGAAAACCTTGTGACCGCGGTCTGTTAGCGGTCTGTGGGGCAAGTCTCTCTCACGGGGCTGTGGGCACGCCGCCCGTGACGCGTGTGTGGGTTTGCCTGCTGTACCGGACTGCCCACAAAATTATTTTTACGGGGTCCCTGCCTTGTAGCAGGCAGAGAGTCCCTTCTGGGATGCCATTGTGGGGAACAGCCCGGACACAGACAGGTGGACATCGTTTTGTCACCCAACACACGTTTATTGTACAACTATTTACAAAGTCTTGTGCCACACAACCCACAGACTCCCCCAAAGTGCAGGCCAATACCACAACGCCTTTTCTTCAGACCACCTCCTTCTCTCTCCTTCCACCCGACTCCAGCCTCGAATGAAGGGAGGCGGCCCCTTTTATTCATACCCGGATGTGCTCCAGGTGTGCATCGGCAATCTTCCACCCGACACGCCCCAGTGTGGCGGAAGTGCGGCGGCTGTCTCCCCGGATGCACTCTGGGTGTTCCCTCTCTTCTTCCCCCTAGCACTTCTGGTGTGGCGGAAGTGCTGGGGTCCAGGGTCCATCAGGCATGGGGACGCCCCCTGGCGATGGCCACGGGCCCCTACAGGGTTGGGCTTCCAAGCCTTGTACCTGTGGCCCCCAACACAACCAGGGCGGACGCCCCCTCGTGGTCTGGAGGAGGAATGAACCCTCCTCCTGTCTTCCTGGGCGTCCCAGCCGGGCATGAACCCCGGCCAGGTGCCACAAAATATATAATTTACTTTTATATCCTCACTCCACAGGTCTATAAATCACACTCTTTCCTTTTCTTTTCAAATTAAACCTTCATGTTTTCACCTATTTACTGAAAAAGACATTCTTTCTTTGGATTGTATATGAATGTTTTACTCTGTAACAAACAGGATGTCACAGATGCTGGTCATCAAGACTGCATCTTGGAAATTACTAAGCATTTTGGTTTGCTTTGGCTATAGATCTCAGGCTTAAACTCATGTAATTTAGATGATGCTAAAGAAGGCACACGATTACTTTCATTCTGTACACAACACGCATGACATACATTTTGATTATTATTATTATGTACCATACTTTTTGAAAATTGTTTTCAGTTGTGTGTATCACAGTAATACGGTGGATAGGGCTCCTGCCTATTAGCCACATGAGCTTGGGCTTGACTACCTGATCAGTTCGATGCGTTAAATTTCCATTGTTTCCCCGTTTTACATAGGTATTGTTAGACTGTTCCATTTTCCTTTCATAGTCCTGAAGATGTGCATATTACTTTAACTGCCGACTTTAAATTCTATTGTTTAGAGTGAGTGATTAATGCCTCATGTTGGCAGGGTGAAGTTTAACTCCTCTTGGTATACTTATTGAATAGGGAAATATGAATGGATGTTTTTAAACATATAATTGTATATTTATGAAATTTCGTAAACAGTATAAAAACTCAGAAACATGCAGATGCTTACACAGATTTCAGAATGTAATGTCACATTACAAAAGCTAAAAAATGACAGACTTGATTTTTGGTGCATTTTTGCATACTAGCCAACCCGCAGCGTACCATATGCCGCATAATCAGGCCGCTTTTTTAATGATTTTTAAGCACAGGGAAAAAATTAACATTTGAAAAATCCGTAATTTAATAAACCACCAAGAAAACGGAAGGAGAGGGGAAGGACGCCCATTACGCCCCGTCCGTCATGCTAGCCTGCTGATTTCTCATTCAGTATGCACTGTCTGCTCATGTTCCCACCCCCAACTCGTCACGTGAGTCGTTTTCCTCTTTGCACAGTCGACATACGCATGTGAGTCACGTAGACTTTTCATTGTTGTTTGCGGTTCTGGCCGCTTTTCGCGTACTGAGTTGTTCCGGAGTCACAGTTGAGAAACACTTTTTTAATGTCTTTTAAGCACAGGGGTAAAAATGAACATGTGGCCCGTGCTGCTGCTTTGCAGTAAGGAGACAGTGGAAGATTGTTCGTTCGCTTCCTGGTTCCTCCCTGTGTGGATAGCAAATTATCCACGACAAACAAACTGTTTTTCACGCTGCATAGCAATCCACGGCATAGTATACGCTGCATAATCACGCCGCTTTTTAAATGTTTTTTAAGCAGAGGGAAAAAAATGAACATTTGCAAAATCCGGAACGCTGCTTTCAGTAAGTACAATGCACACGCATTTAATTTGTCAGCCACTGTTTGCCAGCCGTCTTTTCTGGTTTGGGCTGTTTTTGCAGTGTTACCGCTTGTGCATATTAAATCTTGAAATCCTTTGAGTAACTAATTAACTAACTAACACCCACCCACTCAGCTTGTGTGAAAAAAATGCGCCCGTTCTTTCATCATTTTGTTGCAGCCTATCAACATTGTCTTTTCACTCAGTGCGGAGGCACGCATTCATCTCGGATTATTACATCCTGACTAATCTGCTACACGGCTGCGTTTGAAAAACCGACTCATCCCTGATGAGTTTCACCGGCATTAATGATTAGAAATCTGGTTGAAACAAAACCCTGCAGCCACAGGGGTTCACCAGGACTGAGTTTGGGAAACACTGCTGAACACAGACGAAACCGACTCAGGTGAGGAGTTGGGGCGGGCAAAGTAGTTGCAGCTATTGATTATTCAGTGTTGTTTGCCTGGGTGTCTGATCTGCGTTGACTGACATGGCTAATTTCTGCGTATCCCATGGTTGTCTTCCGGCAGAGTGAATGCCTCAAGAGACAGGGCGTCCTTGTGTGGTTTAGTCGTTGCAATTTGTGACCACGTCGCCGAAGTTATCCCAATGCTGGCAAACAAAGCCAACAGCCATTTGCGAAGTTTGAGAGCAACAGTTTCGTCAATGACATTTTTCCAAAAAAAACCCCGACTGATAGGCAGGTTTTCGATGGGGGACATGGTCGGGTGTCGTAACCGAAAAGAATAATGAAAAGTCAACGTGGCTCAGAGATGCATGTGGATTCATAGCACAGACGAAAGGGACTAACTGGGTGGTCGATGAGTTTTTGCGTCAGGGCACATAAGCCGGCAGTGTGAATGCCTAGAGAGCGAGGGTAGACGCGGGACGGGGAAAAAGGAGTGTTGGTGGGCGGGGAAACATCTTCAGTGTTCCTGCAGGACCATCTAAGAAGACGCATGTTTGTCGCGGATGCGAATTGCTGTATGTAGCATGTAAAACAGTTTGCTATGGTGCACCCAGTTGTGCGTCGTAAGCGAAAAGTCAACGTGGCTCAGAGGTGCATGTGTACTGTAGCCCAGACAAACATAAATGACGGAGTTTTTTCCCAGTCGTCGCGTCCGAGTTGGTGGGCGTAGCTCTGCAAGTTGTCGTCGTATCCAATGGTCTTAGAGTTGGTGGGCGTGGCTCCTTCCTGCGTGCGCCATGGGCGGCTTACTTGTCCGCGGCTTAGTGAATCCACGCCCCTTCCGGCGTGCTTTCCATGGGTGGCTACTTGTCTTCCGGCTTAGTGAATTATATATATAGATTCTGATCAGCAGTGAAGTGTCACAGTAATGACATGATAATCATGAGAAAAAAAATCATAAAAATAATAAATATATGATAAAAGTAAACAACAGAAGATTAAAACATCATGATCTATACTTAAATCATAATGTCGTACATTAAGAGTGTCCATTATGTTCATTAATGTAATTTTTTTCTTTGTAAGGACACATTTATTTTTGTTTATTTGTTCATGGTATTTATTTTTAATATGTGTGGTACCCGGCGGGGGTTCATGCCCGGCCGGGATGCCCAGGAGGACTGGAGGAGGGCTTGTGCCTCCTCCAGAACATGAGGGGGCGTCCTCCCTGGTTGCTGTGGGGGCCACGGGTACAGAGCTTGAAAGCTCAACCCTTTAGGGGCCTGTGGTCACCGCCAGGGGGCGCCCTGATGCCTTGGGAGCCCTGGACCTCAGTACTTCCGCCACACCCGGAAGTGCTGGGGGGAAAGAGGATTGGGGACACCCGGTGGACTTCCGGTTACACCGCCAGAGATTCTGCCACACAGGGGTGTGGCTACAGAAGCCCTTAGGATGCACCTGGAGTCCTTCTGGGGTGTATAAAAGGGGCCGCCTCCCTCCAGTCAGGGGCAAGAGTCGGGTGGAAGAGGACGAAGCTTGATGGAGAGGAGTGGAGGCGGACCAGAGACTGTGAGAAGGCATTGTGTTGTGGCCAAGGACTTGAGGGGTGATTGGTGCTGCGGCACTGGGTATTGTGCACTTATACTGTAAATATTATGTATAATAAACGTGTGTGTGATGAAACCAACATGTTTACCTGTCTGTGTCCGGGTTGTTCCCCACAATGACCTTTACTACACTGATGATTGCATGTACGTTTTATGTTTGGTGAAATAAACTAAAATCTGAAAGTGAGACAAAACAAAAGAATTGCACTAGCATACAGTTTTGTTTCACTTCTTTATTGCATTCCTGTCACAAAACCACCAATAAACATGTTTTTGTAACGGTAATTAATACTTCGCCTATACTGATCAGTCTTAAATTTGCCATTCCCATAATGTTATTCAAATAGATAATAATGATATTGATTGCCTTTTAATCTCTTAATGTTTCTTCTATAAATCAGAGCCTCTACACATCTTAATTTATTTTTGATCAGATCTATTAAAATTACTTGATGCATCACATCTCCAGCTTATTTTTAGAGGGAAGTGGAGCAGAGATTTACTTCCTTCTTCATGAAAATATCTGTGAAATATAATGTATTCAGTCATTCAAATCAAATTTGAAGGATTTATTTTCTCTGATTTTCTAATAGCTGCCATCATCCCAGACTTCTTGTTTACTGAACTTTAGACTCTATATTGCAATACAGCTTACAGTATAAATGTGCTCTGCTTTATCTCTAATTGCTTTTTAGCTTATAGAAGTCTGCAGTTCTTGTCACTGTTCATTTTCTCTGGTAGTTGGAAGAAGTGATTTTCATTTTCTGACCCATTTAGACTGACAGAAGCAAATGTCTATCCCACCAGCATTGGGCCTAAAAGCTAAACTAGTTCTGGATGGACTACCAATCTACTGCAGTATACACTAATGTACTCGTATCATACTCACTCAGGAGTTAATTTAGAATTATAATTCTAAAATGTGGTACCATAAAATAAAAACAGCACCCAAACGAATAGTGCAACAGGCTCATCTTAGCATATTGTGCACATTCTTTGTGTAGTTTTAATTTTCTGACCTTTAAGATTTATTTTTTTCTTATGAGGTAAAACTCTATGCCACCTATATTACTGTTAACTCTGTTTTATCCAACATGGACAAGTGGATAATTCTGTAATACTGTAAAATGTTCTGTGGTTTCTCTATTAAGAATAAATAAAATGAAAGGGATGCAATTGCATACTGGAACTTCTACCTGTTTATTTACTACAACAGAATTTGGAAGTGCTTAATTGGTATTAACAGTGCATAGCAATTTTTCACATATACAAATATCTGAATTAAATAACAATTGACATCAGAAAATAAAACTTGCTCTTATATAAAGGAGGATGGCATCAAAAAGGATTTTTTTCTACATAATTCTTTTTAAGATGTTTCTACCTTCTAAGAAGATTGATTGGGACTCTTGCAATATTAATCTTGCATGTAAAGTGCTATAATCAATACATTAAAATGTTACAAGATTTAATCAATAGCCTCAGAGCAATTTCTGTACAATTAAATATGGTACTTATAACTAAATATACCCGAGTTACATACAGTATAACATAACTAAATATAAGTGTAGAGTAAAAGGACATCACATCCATGTTTATGGGGAAAAACAAATTACATTGTATTTTTCTTTTTTTTTTTTTAAATTGATTTTATTTGAAGAAAATAACATTCCATGCAATCAAGTCTAACTTATATAAAACAGAGAAAATAACATCAGATACAATCAAGTCAAACTTAACAAACCAGAATTCAGATTACATTGTCACTATGTGATCTGTTCCGCAGCTAATGTAACACTTTTTTATATAAAGCATTTTCAAATACAGTATTTCCCCTTTTCCCAATGTATTAACACTAAAAAAGTGTCACCTCATTGCCATTTGCTTTTAGTTTCAGTGCCTTATTACCCTGAATTCCAGTAGGTAATGGGTTATGATGCATGTCACATCAGACTGGAAAACAACATAATGTATCAGTACTTGTATGAAGGTCTGATTAATTGTTTCAGGTGTCTGCCAGGCCCTGCAGATTCATGTTTACATTCCCTACCCAAAAGGCTGTCATCAGAGATCTGTAGCTGTTGTTCCTTGAGCAGTAAATATTTAAACATTATTAGATTTGTTGTGAAAATCAGCCACTTATAAACTAATAACTGATAAGATGCTGACACTGGAGCAATGTGTATAATGCCAAAGGAATTTTGAAGCCTAAACCAATTTTTGCTTGTCCAGGAAAGGAAATATAGACTCAGCCATGCAATTATCTACCAGCTATTCAGTAAATATGATCTACCATGTCACCTTATTTACCCAGCTGTCAGGCACAAATCTAGCCATCTTTAATGGAAATGGAGCCAGAAGTTTAATTAAACAAAAACATTTTTCAAGAAATTGACCTTCAAATATTTATAAACTGTTGTAAAGTTAAGGAGACAGTTGGCATAATAAAAATCAGTAATTATATTCAAATTATAAATATTATAAAAAGATACTCAAGTAAATTAGGCAGATTTTCTGTTAGTTTCTATAAATTCTCTTGACAAAAATACTGAAATGTCCATATCATCATAAAAAAACACCATACCATACAATTAAGCATTTATCACATCAGTAATGACATATGTGACATAAAAAGTAATGTCATATTTATCACAGAAAGTAACAAAATTAGTCCACCATATTTTTTCACTATTCCAGATAATAAGTACGCAGCATACAGTAAGTTAGACAGAATTTTAGCTATTTTCTTCAGATATACAAGCCATTTCATACACAATAATACAAATATGCCCCAATATTTATAACATTCACTACATGTAAAGTATTTGAAAATAACACTAAAGTGACAATAGCAATCAACTACAAGCTGGTCCAGATCTAATTATGCAATTATTGCATTGCATTAAAAGTTGCATAGTTAATCTGGACCACCCTATATTATAGCACACTATTAAGTAAGTGTCCCTCTTTATAATCAGGGCCTTACAATGACAGGAACTGCATATCAAGAGGCAATGTACTAGTAAATATCCAAATGAATTAATATACTGGGAAACCGTTTGATGGTAAGACAGCCGTATACTTAGGATTCTAAGCTGTTAGTATGGATAACCTGTTTGGGTTTAAT
Source organism: Erpetoichthys calabaricus (assembly GCF_900747795.2). NCBI lineage: Eukaryota > Metazoa > Chordata > Cladistia > Polypteriformes > Polypteridae > Erpetoichthys > Erpetoichthys calabaricus. The sequence goes on along the minus strand of NC_041394.2, from coordinate 276,294,503 downwards.
GAGCCCTTGTTTATGGAGCTCAGAGCCTGTGCACAAAATCCAGGATCCTGCAAGTCACTTCCAGGACACACACAGAAATAGTTGTTGCTACCAGCATATAAGCTCCTTCCAACCAAAGTATCAGTCAGAAGGTTGGAGTGAGTAGGTGAGTGTTTGGCAAGAGCTCAAATGGAAATGGTGGAAGGAAGAGAGGCTAGGGTGAGGAGTGTTGTGCTTCAGAACATACTAAAAGGACTAAAGGTGGGGCCTCCAAAAACTAAGCCACAAAGCAGGCCAGAATTCTAACCAGCCTACCCAGATAATGTCCAATCAAACACGGCCTGACTGTGTTCTCCACTGACTAGTTTGGCCTACACTAAGCCAAAAGAGGCCCAAAAATATTAAAAATACTCATATGGGGTCCCAAAAAATATTAAAAATGACTCAGGGGATTTCTGTCAACCTCTAGCTTGTTCAAAACAGAACACTAAGAAGGATTTTTTAAATAAAAATGAACAACAAATAACAAAATGTTCAGAAATATCAAATAGGCAAAATTGTCTGCCTAAAAGGGAATTCACATTGACTAAGTAGAAATACAATAACCTAATAAATGAAATTCAAAGAAAGGCATACATTTATAATGAAAAACTAAATCGAAAGAAGGCCAGTACTCTGAAAACAAATCTGTACTAACTTTCTCAGCCTGCCTTTATAGGCTGGGGGGCAGCCCCTTCGTGGTGAGGTAAGGGTGGCCCAGCATCTTGGGATCCACCCGAAACACCAGGAGTGGAACAGAATATCATTACATAGATAGAAGCCAAATAATAGATAAATAAAAGTAATATTAAATACATAATTACACAAATAAAAAAAGAAATAGCAATATTAACAGAAACGATGGCATTGAGAGAATAACATATGAAGAAAAAAAGACATAAAAAGTAAATTAAAACATAAGCCAGTGGCAGAACGTTGGCTTACATATAAAAACAAGAAGGTGCTCTGGTAACTTTTATAGAGAAAGGTGAGCAGACCATATTGAAAGGAGTACAAATGAGAAAACCATGGCGATATAGTTGAGGCCCTATATCTGTGTAGGCAGACCATGTTGGGCAGTATTTCTTTGGTTATTTTTACTTTTTCTGCATTTTGGTATGCTTCTGTTATACCAAAACATCTTCTTGTTTAACAGTTTTTGTCTTCTTAATTATTACTTGGGTTTGGGGATAGAACCCTGGTGCCATTATGTACCAAACAGAAACTAAAATATACATATTAAGACAGTGTTTCAGGGTGACCTCAATGCGTGAATGATCATAAAGTTGGAGACAGGGGGTCTGGTAAATGGAAGAATAAATAAATTAATAAAACTACATTATATTTTTTTGTGCCATGTTAACACTTTGAGACAAAAAAAAAACATTTAAAGTCATGCATGGGGTGACAAAGTAATTCAAGATATGGCACTTGCACACCACAGTGCTTGGATCCTGGCTTGAGTCCCAGCTAGGATGTTCTTGTGTGGGAGTATCTAATTTCTGTGTTTGCATGTATTATTTTTACTGAAGCACTGCTTTCTTTTCCATCAAGCTATAAATTTGTTTAGTGAATGGTGGTGCACAGGGATTGAATGTAAGTGTATGTAAAACCCTGTTAATATCAGATGGTGTTGCCCTTTGCAAGAGGTCTGTATTTCTTAACATATTTATATGTTTTTTTTAAGAGACTCTGCTTTAATCCCATAATTCACAATTGGTTGACATCTTTGTAGATGTGTTTTGTGTGTGTGTATATGAGTGTTACCTGCCACGTCTATGACTGAGTTCTTTGTTGGACCAGGAACTAACAGATACAGCTCTGGCTTCCCATAGTATTTATTCTTAAATTGGTTGTACGAGTTTATAATACTGAGTTATTAATAGATTTCAAAAACATGACTTTCTAGCTGCAATAACTAACATTATTGTACTTTTCTTAGACATAGTGTTTAACTGACCTATTAAAATCAAAATTAGATAAGAATAAGTTCTATAGTCAAACCCTAAAAACCTATAATGATCTGAAGAAACAGCTCAAAGACAAACTCAGGGTCTGCTTTGCAAAAATCTGATTTAACGTAGTTTGCAGGGAGACCCATACCACATGATTTATCAAGGAGCACTTCACTTTGAGATCATTTATCTCTTTGATGGGGCCAACAAAAGAAGAGGACAAAAGGAGACAGAGAATAAGGTACATTTGTCGAAGCCACTCTCAAACAAAACCTCCTGTGACTCTAGGACTGGTCTCTTTGGACATCTGAAGTCAAATAAAAAACCTTGATAGGCATTGTCCTCTTTTTAAGTGACAGGCAATGCTGAAGGTTATGTACGTATACTTTGCACAATAATAAATTAGTTGCTTCATACTGAGTAAATGACGACAAATTTGGAAGAATTGAATGTAAGATGCCTTTGAAACGTACTGTATATGTATATATATATATACATATATATATACATAAATGTCATAATGACACAATTTGGTTGTCATAAGGAGATATATATTAATAATACAGTTATGTAACATAACATCCTCAAATGAATTTAAAGTAATGCAATACACCCACCAGTCCATTGCAGAGTTCACCCACACTCAAACTATTTTCATAATTATACAGAATCAAATTCTGAATCTTCATCTACTTAACATGAACATCTTTTCAGTGTACAAAGAATACAAAAAAACATTCAGACATGGAGAAATGCACAAATTCCACACATACAATAACCAAGCAGATAATTCAAACTTAGGTTAATTAATCTGGAGGGTAGAAATGCTAACTGCTGTGCTACCTTTGGCACTGTATTACATTGAAGTGATTTTAGGCGATATACAGTATTGCACTTTGTTTATTTTGCATAAAGGCATAAATAAAAACAAAATCATACATGTCAAAAACATTGTACTGTGCAGCAAATATATTCAATGATCAGTACAACACGTCAACATATGCCTTAAATGCAGCTATAATTGTATTTTTTAATATTTTAAAATATTTATGCTTCAATTTAGCATGCATGTATACAAACATATCTCATTTCATTTTGTTGAAGAAATAAGGCCCTTAATGGATATCACTATTAAATCAGAAGTCAAGCAAAATGACACCTTTTATTGACTATCTAAAAAGATTACAATATACAAGCTGTCAAGGCAGCTCAGGCTCCTTCTTCAGGCAAGATGTAACACAGAAACTGGAATTCCCTTTGTTTATATAGACACCAGGACAGATACAGCATTGGAAAACCTTTAAGTGGGTCAACTTAAATGTAAAAAAAAAAAAAAAAAATAGACCTCTCCAGGCTAAGATTAATTTAGCAAGAGAAGAGAAGTATGTATAGTCAAGATCTTTTGATATGATAACTGACCAGCAAAGTCATTTGAAGATTTTGATGAGTTTTCCATACAATATGGATCTGTAATCAGGATGTCTGGGTCAGTCAGCGAGATGTAAACAATCCTCATATCTGGTCATAAAACCCATGTCTCTGTTTAAACCATGTTGTAAAATGTTAAACTTTAGCATCAGTTTAACTTCCCCATTCCTTTCTCTCTTGCTGTGTTTTGAAGTTGCCCTTAAGCACTGTGACTTTAAAGTCCTTTTCACATTGTCTATGGCTGATGAAATTAGCTCCTACAGGAACATCCCTATTGCCATGCTTAATGTGGAACCTGTGTAAATTCATTCTTTGACGGAGTGTTTGTCTAGTCTCTCCCAACACAAAGTGCAGCATTGGGACATTTCATACAAAGAATTAGGTAAACCACATTAGATTATCTGCAGGAAAATTATCCCTTTATGCAGTGTTCTTGTCGGCAATGTTATATAACTACATGATCTGTATGATAAATTTGAGCACACATTTACATCTTTTCTGTAGGCATGGTACAACACCTTACTAATATTGCTTTAGGAAATTTCCCTCTCACATCTAGTAAGGTGATAAATACAGCAGCCAGCACACCGGAGACTTGCTGTCTGTCTGTTACATTGGTTTAACATTCATATGCTGTATTGTTGGAAATTATTGGGCAATCCAGATATTGAACCTTTTTTCCACACTAAGTCAAATGGATAGAGCTGAGGAGTCAAGACCTCAGACAAAGACAACAAACTTGCCAATGTCCCTGTTGGACCAGAGACATTTGTTCTGATGATGTAGTGTCTTCCTAAACAATTTGGATTAAGACGTTTAATCAGCTTTAAAATTCATGGAAAGCTCTATTTTTTTCTATCATTTCATATTTTTTGTTTATTGCCTGGTGTGAGATGTGTATCAGGGATGTGCTGTCCGTCACCTGTCGTCATGAAAAGTAAAAAAAAAAACTAATAATGATAACATAAAATAAATTTGTCCACTGGTCTGTGCTAAAAATGTGTTTTCTGTATGATTACAATAATTTGATCATTTTTATAGTCAAAATCACTGAATTTGTGCATTTCCTGTTCAAATATAGGGGAGAAACGCTAGGTGCGGCAGCGACCAACCGAGCCTCACCCCAGACTGCGCTATCCCTTACACAATGGGTTGATGCGTGCAATTGGCGAGTGCCTGTTGCTGTCTCACTGTATGTCGCCAATATAATGTTTGCAGACGCGTTTATTATACACCCTGACTTTCCAGAGTCTGGGTAATATCTTTAACGAATGTGTTTGACATATTTAGTCTTGCTGATTGGACATAAAACTGCAGTGAAAAGACACAAGGTGAGGCAGACAGTACCGTGCTGCACTGAAGGGGGCGGATGTGAGCCCAACAGGTGCTTGTTGCTTCTGTTCTTCTTGGTGATAATCTCCATTGAGGTGGAGAGACTTTTAAAACTAAAGGAAAACAAGGAGAACTTTTCAGAGATATTCGTGGAGAAGGATAGGCGCATGGACTTCATCTACAAATAAAGGTAAGAACATAAACGGTTTTCAATTTTATAAAAAGTGAGATCAGACTAAGAAAAAAACAATCCAATATTTAAAAACTTAATTTTGACCTTAAATAAAATATTCTTTTGTTTATCTTGTTATCCTTTTGTTGAACAGTCTGTATTAAAATTGATTAAAAGCATCAGAATTAAAAGCTTTTAAAAAACAACAAATATTTCAATAATGTCAAAATTGAAATCTGATTTTTTTATACACCACTCTTTACTTTCATTTGTATTCAATAAGTATGAATTGTGGAATTGCAACAGCAAATTTAGAATGCATGGAGGGTGCACAGCAAACGTGCTCTCTCTCGCCGCTATATATGTAAAGTTCTTTCTTATCCAAATATGTACCTTACCTATGTGTGTGTAAAGAATGCTGATGAGATATGAACATAACCAAAAGTCAATGTACATGCTACCAATTGAATAATGAATAAGCTACTCTTTTGGGTTCATCCATCCATCCATTATCCAACCCGCTATATCCTAACTACAGGGTCACGGGGGCCTGCTGGAGCCAATCCCAGCAAACACAGGGCACAAGGCAGGAAACAAACCCCTGGCAGGGTGTCAGCCCACCACAGCTTTTGGGTTCATATATTTGAAAATCTGACTCTAATTGGGGTCAGTGCCTTACCAGACATGAACCTCACCGCACATCACTGATGTGTATGTGTTTTTGGGATAGAAATATTTGATACCAGTTACAGCGCACTGCACGATAACCTGAGCATTCACAGTTTTCATACACTTTCTCTGTACATTTAGCATTCGTTTCCTCAGAGGCTTATACGCTTGCTGCTTCCTGAGCAGCTCGTCTTTTCTCCAACCTAGCGGCCTACTTCTTCTCTTCTTTCATCTGCATCTTTTCTCATTAAAACTGATTAAGTCAGTGTTTGTGTTGAAATTACTTAGTATGTTTGCTTTAATTTTTCACTTAAGCTGGCACTTAAGTCTTCAATCTGCCTCAAGAATGATGTAAGATATGAAGAGGTACGGGGAAGTGACGGCGAAGGTGGTAGGGATGAGAACGGCGCCCGTACGCATGCTGGTCACTGCCGAGAGTGGATTCTACAATGAAATAAAATAAAAATAGGAATAACCTTGGAGGTCAATCATCATCACGAAAGCGGATAGTAGACGTCATGTAGTATATGTGTACCAAATTTCAAGTCAATAGTTCAAACGGTTTGCAAGCTACAAGTGATTTAAAATCCTGGACAGACAAACGGACAGCCACGGTAGCATATTATATAAGAAGAAATTAAACTTTTTTCATGGAGCATGTGCCCCTGCAAAATACCTGACTGAAAGAAGCCTTGATAAAGGTGACTGTTCCTGTATCAGTGAGTGCAAGGTAGAAATCAACCCAGGATAGGGTTCAATATCATTGAAAGACACACAGTTGACTGTACTCACCCTCTCATGGCAACTTGAATTTGCCAATAAACCCCATATGCTGGGTCTGCACCAAAACAAATATAAGGGGGTGGGGTGGAGCACTGCTTTTTTTTTTTTTTTTTACGGTGATGCAAATACTTGATTAAACTACAAATTAAAACCCTCAGTATGTGTAACTTAAAGCAAATAAAACTTCACTTTACACAGTGCAAGGCCACAAGTTAATATAGTTGCTTAAGAAGCCCAAAGATAATCAGAGGCTGTATTGATCAAAAACACATATGGTGGCACCTGTAATCACACAGACTCATGTATAAAGAACACCTCAAGCACGTAGCACTGAATACAATATGCTGATCAGAGAAATGGAAAACTTTAATTATTAAGAAAAGGTAGGAATACAAATTTAAGAATGGCTTTTCTATAGCTTTCCAAACCATCGTTAACAACCTCTTCAGGGCAAACCGGGTTTTTTTTTAAAAAAAAAGGAATAATAAATATTATTGACAAATTCTCAATTGGATCTGTAGAATAACTGGAAAAAAGAGATTGATGGACCTCATTATGCAGATTTAGATGCACGCTATAAATGGTATCATCAATATACTGTAACATATGCCATGAGGAGAGTTGTGTTGACAAAATTAACAGAATTACTGGAAAAAATGTGTTAGAGAAATAAACGTTTTTGTTGTCTTTTCGTTCTCTTTTCCTTATTTATTTGTAAATTGTTTTCTCTATTATGCTACTGCATTATATGGTATTATTTTTTCCTTTTTTATTACTTTTTTGTCCATGATGAGGTGTATCGACTATTTACGCTTTTCTTATCATAATAAAAGATTATTATAAGTATATTTTGATATTATCATTTGGGATTACATGTTCATCTCAGTTTACTTGTATCTTTTAGGTTAAATTATCTGCTTACAAAACATTGCTGTGATCCATATTACTAACCGAGAATGGTAAACCGGAAGGCATGGACGCAGGTACACGGCGATGGGACCACGAGACATAGTGCGCAGGCGCCTACAGCGCACGTCTCATAAACCGCAAGCGAAGTGTGATCCACCGTGAACGAAGGAGTCACGGCCCCAAAAACGAAAGAGCTCAACTAACGTCAATAAGAAATGAAGCAACAACGCGCCCATAGCTAATGACTAACGACACAGCCACACAAAAAAGAGGATCTGCGCTGCACCCCAGAGTCAAACGGAAGAGGCTACGGAGGCCCCACAGGTCCACAAAGATAGTAAGGAAGGCGCGTGAAAGTACGAAAGGCACATGCGCCTACAACGCGCTTCTGAACTAAACTTCCACACTACACAGCATGGTCCGGGTAATGAGAATAAACGAACTCTCCGTATTAAACGTACGGCATCCTCACACGTCCAAACCATATAGCATATGTGAATCACATTACAGTGATGCATTATTAACAGTACAACCACAGAAAACGCTTCGTATTAACTGTAAGTGCAATTATCCATATTACTAACGGTAGACAACGGATAACTAATGGAGTCACGGTCACGGCTCTGGCTCCAAAACGAAACTTTTCAACTAACGGACATACAGAAACGAGCCCACCTGAATACAATTAATGAACACAGGCACCTACAACGCGCCTCTCAAACAGCAGAGGCAATAGATAAACGGCAAAGAAAGGAACGACAAACAGCCGCTAAACAATTCCGCCAATTAGCTGACAACGCATTCTGTAATGCGTCCACTATTAATGAACATTCATTAGGATTAATAAATATCATTTGCTGTCATTGTCATTCACTTAACTTCCCTGAAGAAACAACTGGCAATACAACTAATGAGTTGACACGTTGTTGTCAAAGGGGTCAGGTTAGACTGCCTCCTTTAGGTGAATATCCTGAATATCTACGGATGTTTCTAACTAACAATGTACCCGAAAGTAAACACTTTATGGACTGCATTAGGTCCTACAATAGTTCATTTGCTTTTGCATCTACCAGGGTAAATATCAGGCCACCAGCTGGCAATGGCCCATACTGCTTTCGCGTATGTGGACAAATATTACATCAGATTGGAACAGTGCACCCTGAGCCAAATCACCAACGCAAATATGCACAGATCTACGTGTTAGATCCAGATGACGCAATCTATCAACGATTTTACTACAAATGTTGTGTATAAAGAAGTATTCCAATAGATCTTTCTAATGTGCCATGCTATGGGTTCTTTACTTCCTTTGTTCGTCATCTACACCTTTACACTCCAATATATCTCATACATTCATCAATGTATTTCGGGTTACCCAACCCCGGGGGTTGGCAAGCAAAGTGAGCAGGGGGTGGAGCCCCCCTTGTTATATCTATAGTAAGCACATTATTTTCTCTATATTTTTGGGACTCACGGTTGCTTGTGATAGTCACAACAGTTAGACAGCAGATATATACTCAAATGATTTTATGGCAAAATTATGTCTTTCTTACAACAATATCTTTGCTGCTTTAAAGTAGATATTCAGTAAATATTAAGGCTATGTTTTATGTTTGAACCCCTGCCCATGATTTCTGTTTTATAACACAAAAACAGGCTTGGTATTTTTTTTTAAATGTTAAAAAATTCTTAAATTTAGAACACAATATCAGATGGTAAATTAATATATTCCATGTTTGTGAAGAAGTAACTTAGACTTGAAAAATACCAAATTTATCCTTTAAGCCACTGAACACACCATTAGAGGAGTTGAAAAAGATGAGTCTTGAAATTGATTCTCATTGGCAGTTGAGTGATTAACACTAGAATCCCTGAAGCCTACGAAAAAAGGTTCACTTATAACAAAACAAGTGCACTTTTATTCAAGAATATAATTGAAGAAAAAGAAATCAATTTAGGGTATAACGCTGACACAAATGCTTGGGTGGTGCAGCAGTAAGAACTGCTAACTCATAATCAAGAGGTTGCCAGTTCAATTCCAGGCACTTCCTTGAATTACCGTTTTGAGTAGTAAGCTGCTGTTATTGTTACTGTTATAGAATAAAAATACACAATATACAGTACAGTTAGAGGTTCTGTACAGAATTTTTTTAAAACCTGGCAGGATATAATCAATAAAATTTTAGAATAAGCTCTTAAAGCACCGAGGAAGCAATTATCTCCGCATCTCTTTTTCCTCTCCATTCATCTCTACTGGCCTATTAAACTCATCAATTTAGGTATGTCCACAAGACTTAAGTTTTACTCTGTTGGCCATGCTCTCTCTCTCTGGGGTGGGGGTCGACTTGTTTTTTTTTTTCTTCTTTCAATCCTATTATTTGTAAAAAATTGATTGATTTGTATGAATTATTACAATAAAATTATAAAATAAAAATAAAAAAATCAGCAGTAAAACATTTTTAGCTCAGTTGAACTAATACAATGTACCAGCATAATTCAGCAATTAAACATTCTAAATTAAAAAAAAAAAAAAACAAAAAAAAAACACACATTGGCTGTTACAAACTCAAATCAAATGTAAATATATGATACTTATAAAGGTTAGCGTTTTTTTAATTTTTTTATTCAGTTTTATTCTCTCAGTCATTCATGTGTGAGTGGACATTTCTTGCAGGGAGGGCTTCTGTTCTCTTTCTCTGATGTAGAACCCTCATCCTCATCTGAGTTCACCTCTGTTATAGTACATCTTTATTTGAAAATAACAGTTTCAAATCGGGGGGAGCATGAACGTGACTGAGAGAATAAAACTGAATTTAAAAAAAAATGCTAACCTTTACAAGTACCATAAATTTACACCGGCTGTTACAGACTCAAATGAAATGTGTGTTTTTATTCTATAATAGTAATAATAACAGCAACTCACTGCTCAAAATGGTAAATGTAGGAAGTGCCTGGACTCGAACCAGCAACCTCTTGTTTATGAATCAGCAGTTCTTACTGCTGCACCATCCAAGTGGTCATGTCAGCGTCGCACCCTGACCCGATTTCTTTATCTTCGGTTATATTTTTGAATAAAAGCGCACTTGTTTTGTAATACTTGTACCTTTTGTAAAAGTGTTTATTTGATATTTGGACTTCAGTCTTCACTCATTTTACACTTCATGTCAAAATGTTGTCATTAGTACTATAACATGAAAAAAGTTTGTTTCAGCTATGTGTTCAACATTTCTTGCCTCATATTTCCTGTCATCCTACATTTACATAGATTGTTGTAGACACGGAACACACATGAAATGCATGTGTTCCAAATAGAGATATATTATTTACTCTATACAACTCCAGGCATCTCACACCCAGATAAAAACACTTGAGCTGGGAGAACTTTTTTGACCGAGTTGAGCAGTGGCGGGGATGGGATAGCAGGCTGCTTGACAACATTTTCAAAACAAAAGACGCTAATGGAGAGGTGTGAAAGAATTTAAGGTGGTCTGGGATTACGAGTTTTTTCGTAAGCTTCAGGGATTCTAGTGTTAAACTTCTAGTGTATTGCTGTCCAGAAAAGCTGTGACATTTTACATTTTTTTACCAAATAAGTCATTTTTTCAGTTATTTTTATTATATCTCTTTTTATTATTTAAAGCATCATTGTGTTGAAATTTGGTGCAGTTAATCTTCAAGGACTTTTGTAATGAATGCTATATTTTTTAAGATATCTCAAAAAAAAAACTCCCTTATCTAGAAATAAAGGTAATTACTCTGTACGCATAGGATTAATAAATGTGTACTAAGTATTTACAGTACACTAAAAACAACTTCATGAATTCACTATCTGTACATTATAATAATTCAGCATTTCTCTGACACTATAATTGATCATTAAAGCACCAAACCTGTTCTCCATCATGGTCAGAAGCAGAAAAACAATTTTGCCTTGAGACTTCATAGAGATTTCAGCTCTCCATCTTGTACATCTTTCAGAAATGATATATTACATTAATTGATTAATTACATATTGTAAAGTACTGTTAAAAGCATGCATTTAATGTAGTCTAATAATGCATGTAACTGAATTTAATTATCACTTTTTTATATTCACAGTTACAAACATATATAAAAATTGAAACATGATGACTGACTCTTTAATGAACTAAAAAAATATAAAAAGCTTCAACCTTCAAATCAGATATCTAAGTTAAAAAAAAAGTACCGAAATATTACACCATGCATACATTCTCCAATTTGTTATGGGATGCATTCTTTGATTTTTATGGAAGTGCGTTCTGCTTTCTACAGTAGTTAATTTATGCTCATATTGAGACACACAAATCAAAATATAGATCACTACTCAAATGAAACAACAGGTTGTGCTATTTTGCAATCAATATCATATGCTGGAAGAGGCATTTACATCTGTAAGCCACCATATGCTTCTTTGACAGCATTATGGTACGTTATTGCAATGCCAGCTGAGCCTATGTGGCTGTATGCTATGCCTTTAGGACCTATTGCTAGATATCTAGATAGACTCAAGTAATCTCTTTCTGCACCTGCTTATACCAGCTGGCCACATGCTGGGATGTTATTTTACTGTTGACTTGACTGTTGATTGCTTGTTGAAATCTATTCAGTCTGCCTTTATACTGCAGGTCAGGACCTAGAGCAGTGGATAAATCTTTTCTTGTTCATTTTTTTTTGTTCACGCTTACAAAAATCTGTATAACCACACAGATAATTACATGATGTTCTAAAAAAGCAAGGGATTGCTCCCACTGGGGATTTCTTAAAATACAAATTCCCAGATATTATTTGTGCTTATGCTGTGGGATAAAAGGAATGCAGCTTTCTTCTATTTACCATTTTATTCTTTCCCTTCAGCCAAATAATTTTCACTAATGTGCCTCCATTGGAGGCCTCCCTTAATCCTTTTTTTTTTATTAAAGACCTACTTTAAACTATTCCAGTGGCAGAATCCAAAAGTGCAAGATTGGGCACCAAGTTCCTTATGTAGGGATGGCTATATAGAGCATGCCTATTGCAGTCCTATAAACAGAATAAAAAGAATCCTAATATACCTTCCATAACTTAGAGGGTAATAAGATACATTTTTGATGACAAATAAAATTAAAAATTTCTACACACGGAATAGTCCAAAACTTTAAAAGGGATTTTAAGAATTTATCAGGATTTTTCTAAGATAAACAAGAAATAGGTTACTTTAATTCCTGTGATTCCTATAAATATTTGGGTATTGACATTTACCCTACATAAAAAATACTGTAATCTCTAATTAGCACTGGATCTTTAATAGTATTAAGGATTCACTCACTACATGGTCATCTTTTCTGCTGTCTTTTTGTTCCAGGCTGGCCACTATTAAAATTTATGTACACCCTCACTGCCTCTCCCCCAACAAAAAAATGTTTGGTTGGAAGTTAGATCCTTGATCTCTAAATTTGTATGCAGTAAAAAAGAGACCCTCTGTTAAGTTTTCTACCATAATTCATGATAAATCAGGTGGGGACTCTACTAAGTTTTGAATTATACCATAGAGGTTTTGTTCAGCAACAACTTTAGACTAGATAAGATAAACTTGATTAATTCCATGATCTCTCCTGATAACCCCCGTACTGGTTTTCCAAAGAATCCAGTACATCTGCCACTAGATCTCCTTCTCCTCTCCCCTTCACAGCAATAAAACTAATATCTTGTGTCAACAATTTGGCACCATAGTTACTTTCCTATATGCTGTGATTGTGTTGTTGGGTTGAAAAACATTTGAATTACTACTCCAGATAGTACTTGCACAATCCCATCTTCAACAATTCTGCTTTATGCATAGGGGGTTGTACCATTTCATTTTCATCCTGGGCTCCTTTAGGTATTTCAGCTTTTGGCAACATTTTTAATGATGATGGGCTCCGGACATTCAAATTCTTTAGGTCCAAGTATGGAATCCCATCCTCCTCTTTATTTCTTTTATTTACAACTATGGTCTGCTCTCAAAACTTGCAATATTTCCCCATCTTCCACTCTATACTCCCATCCACTTTGCAATTTCTGTAACTCTCTGTACTCTACCTCAAAACCTGTGGCATCTCTTTATGCTTGTCTATGCAATGCCTCATATCGAACTTTGCCAATTCTCTCTGTTTGGCAGTGGGACCTTCCCTTAACACTCCCACTTTCTTGGAAATCTGTTTTTAGTAGTATTTTATTTTTGTTTAACAACCCCAATCTTCAAAATATTCAGTTTACAGTTGTTCATCGCACTTAATCTACTCCTGCAAAAGCGTTTTGCCCCTTCTGCCAGGCAAGCATACTAGGTAATTTTTTTGCATATGTTTTGGGAATGCCCCCCAGTCTCAGCATATTGCTAAATTTCTCTTGACTGTCTCACATTAATATCCCATTAATATCCCTTCCTCTTTTCTTTCTATTTCACTTCTATCCAGCAGAGGCTGTTTTGTCTGTGCACAATAGCTGCAAATGCATATTTGTCTTCTTACTAGAAATCTGATGTTTTCTACTTTGCATCTTGCCAAGCCTCATTTTTCAATCTTATTCTCCTAGAACTCAGTGGCAATGATCAGTAGGTCATTTGTTTTATATATTACAAAATGGCATGCTCTAGTGAAAATTCTATGGAGCCTGATGGCCAGTATTTGCTGTCCCTCTGTCCATTCTGCTTCCCTGATTTGGTGGGTTCTGATGTTTTGGCTTTTCCTGCTATGTTTTCCTCATGTGATTTTCTTTTTACCTTTTTAACAGGGCAAATTTTTGGTGGGGATCTATTTTACTGTTATTTCTGCATTTACAAATGTTTTCTTTTAACTGTTAATTTTTTATAAGAAACCTGTTGATGTCATTATTTCTGTTTCTCATTAATGTTATTTAAACTTTGATAAAAAACAAACAATCAAGATAGGAGCTACTTTACATTGCATTCTCTGAGCATATACAGTAACTCTTGTGAATTAGGTAGAGAAGGAATTTTGAAGCAGACATGAAACATATACAGTATGTATGGGATGTACATTAGTACTGCTCTTAGTTAAGAGTCACTATAATATAATTTATGCAATCAATAAACTATAAATGAAAATGTTCCTCATATTAAGAGGATGGAATAAAAACATTTTGGCTGCTCACTCCGTTTTCTTGGAGATTTAAAAAGAGGCAAAGTCAGAAATTGCAAAGTGGGGGGCGCAGAAATAAATGGTGGGCCAGCCATAAGCCATTTTAAAATTGTAAACCTTTTTGTGGATGGGAGGCGAGTTCTGGGCTTACATCCTTGAAATTTAGCACAGCTCGTTTCATACACAATTAGTTAATCTAATGTCCATTACTCTTCAAGTTTAGGACGACTCTGTGAAAGTGCAAGACGGCCTTACACTACAGGGTCCCACTAGAAGCCTCTTCAACCTGACACTGTCAATAGTCATGACCGGGATAAGCCAAGCAAATAAGGACAAACATACACAAAGCAAGGGGGTGGTAAAAAAAGTGCTGTAGTGCTTTTATTAAAAACAGTTGAACAAACAGTGTCCCAAAAATTCTGCAGCGCAAAACGTTCAATAAGTAAATAATCCTATAAAACAAACTGCTGTGGAGCTTAAAAACAATCCCATAAATAATCCATTAAAATTAGGTTAAAACACTGCAGGAATCTTATTTAAAAACATGAACCCAGGTGCACTCTTTTTACGGCTGTCTTCTCAGCTTATCCTGCCTAGACCTTGCAGCTGAGAAGACAGCTATCCAACAGGCGAATGCCATCCTTCAGTGGGTCCAAGTCCCTGCCACTCCATGACTACAACAAAGTGACCACTCCGGACCTAAGGCTCGGGTCCCCAAAGGCCATGGCGTTCATAATGGGGCTCCCCGTCTAAGCCTCACCGACTCCCGAACCTTCTGTGGCGAGCCTCCTGCACCACCTGGTCACTCTAGCTCAGTTGCAGCAATTCTCCATGACAGACCCTGAGCGGTGGCCACCCAGTCCCTGGAGGGGTTCTCCTCATAGCTGCCTGCCACATCGTTCGCTCTCTCTTCCTCTTGATCATACCTGCACCGGCTCTCTCCCGTCTTCCTGCCTGCTTCTTTTTCCTTATTTTAACCTCCACTCTAATGCCTATTTTTGTTTCTTTGTTTTTCCTCCAATCCCTTGCACTCCCCCTTTATGTGCTGGGGAGCGGTTGCAGGTGTAATCGCTTGATAACTGCCCCGGGCTGATAATGAGACAATCAAACCATCCACACGTGCCAGCAAGGCAATGCACGACTGGCTGCCTGTCTCGCACCAACCCATAGGTGAGCTGTCTTCTTAGCAGATTGCTTGCACCTGCTCCACTTCCCAGCATGAGCGCATCCAATTATTTATTTAAAATGGCCAACAGACCTGCTATACCACAGGCTCGATTGATTGACAATTGATCTAAAGTTCAGAGGAATGGGGGGTATTCCCTTAGCACAGCTCAATTCATTCACAATCAATATAAGGTTCGGTTTTCCCCTTGGAGGTGAGCAGCTCAAATTATTGACAACATAAATTAAACAGAAGTGCTGGGAGGGCCTTACTTGTAGAAAAAAATCACGACGTAGCTATACCCTTGAATTTCAAAATTTTAGAGGAATAAATTGATATTACAAAAACAGCAAATAGTTCTTATTAACTGAGGATAATATAAAAGAAAATTAATATTTTGTGTCCACGATGTTTTTTAAGGAAACTGTTATGGTTATAAAAAGACACACTTGCAAATGGTATCGAAAGAAGAAATATAGAGGCTGAAATAAGTTATAAAACTACTAAGCTAAGCCAAGAGTGAATATAGCCACGTGACACCTCTTTTCAAAGATGGCTGTAAGAGGATGCTTTGTATGATGGATGGGCCCTTGCTGTTCATTGGGAGATCAGGCTGTGTTGGAGTTGTCTGTTCCTTAAAAAAAGACTTCAGACTCAGGACTACAAAGAAATTTAGAGTAATTAGAGGGAGCAATGGAAATATGTCCTGACAAATAAATCGAAAGATTTATAAAGATTGACTTGGAAGTGACCCCAAAACTGGGATTTAATGGGTTTTCTTCTTTAAGGGGCTATTGAGTTTGGAGTCAGAAGGAGAGGCAAGAGCAAGGGCTCAGTTAGAGGGAGGAAAAGAAGCCACAGAGAGAGAAAGACAGTGAGACAGGAAATGAGTCAAGAGATTGTTAGGATTTTGTATCTATTTATGTAGCTTGAGACAGACTGCAAGGGCATATTTTTCTCTTTGGATTTTGTTACACTCATCGTGTATTCCTTTGTTTGTGTTACTTTATTAATAAACACTTTTATTTATACTTTGGTCTCTACTTGACATCAATCTGGGCATGCCACACTATGTTTGTAAAGGCAGGTATGCAACTAGTTATGACCTGTACAAATACAAGTCAACTGCCAAATGATGGATGATGCAATCAGCTAAAATGTTAGTTGATGTCTTAATTACACAATTTAAGCAAACAATCAACTAACCTGGGACTCTTGCCTTTTTATTTCTATGCTATTATACACATCAATTTGAACTCTATACAGTATTCTGTTTTATCATTCCCTTCTAATTTATCCTTTAAGAAGTGTTGACAGTTAGCATTGATAAGCAAACTTGAGGCAGAACTCATTTAATTTTACTGCTGGCCCCCTGTAGAATACCTTATTAGAAAATTTTAGACTTTTAATCAAGTTCTAAGTACAGAAATCAAATAGCTTATTTACATTTTAATGAATTACATATTTAAAAATCTATCTTAAATTGATTAATCGTGTTGTTCTTCATAGAACTACTAAACTGTGAAGTGTGGATTTGAGACTCTTGATAGTGACAATCAAACCTATTTTTGTACTAAATCATTTATCAATGAGGCATCAAGGACACTAATGTTAAAAACATAATGTATGGGTGCAGAAAAAAGACTTAAGTTTACACTACATAATGGGTATAGAGTTTTTTTTTTTTTAATTTCATAATGTAATGCAAAGTAATCTTGTTAGAATTCTAACGCAACCTTCAGTGACACTGTTTTTTACTTGCTTCTGTATATGGCATTCATTTCATTAGGATCCACTTTCAAAGTCTGCTTTTCATACTTCTTTTTAATTTACTGTAGGGATTTCATTACAGTAAATATGGATCAGAATAAGACATACAGTACAACATCTTATTAAAATCAGATACTACCGTCATCCATTTAGAGATCACAGAAAAAAATTATTTAACATGAAGTAAACACTCAGAGATAATTAAATATTCAGATCGATGGCTATGACTCAGCATGTAAAGGTGATTGAAAAATAGCATTTGCAAAAGCAAGACAGATTATTAAAAAAAAAAAACAGTAGTTGATCCTAAAGTGAATTGTAATTTTTTAAATTTTAAATAAAACTGTGCATTCCCTTTCAGTTTTGTCATTATAGGGGAGGTAAGGATATTTGTAATTAAGCAGGATCAGAAAGTGCTAGCATTATAGTTTAAGTTATTACAATAGATCTTTCATTAAGTAGTAGTTGTTTTATTGGTTCTTACCTCAAACTGAGCTGTGAAAGGAGTAGTGATTCTTGTGATCCCAAAATTGTCATAAATAAACATACATTTTAATGACACCTATAGTATAACATTTTGTTACACTACTGATATACAAACACTAATTTAGTTTTATTAGTATTCTCAAAAATGAACTTATTTGAACATTGAAGCGTAACAGTTATTTTTATTACAGCATTTTTTTAAAATCCATAATCTATACTAATAAAAGGCAAAGCCCTCACTGACTCACTCACTCACTGACTGACTGACTGACTCATCACTAATTGTCCAACTTCCCATGTAGGTGGAAGGCTGAAATTTGGCAGGCTCATTCCTTACAGCTTACTTACAAAAGTTAGGCAGGTTTCATTTCGAAATTCTACGCGTAATGGTCATAACTGGAACCTCTTTTTTGTCCATATACTGTAATGGAGGAGGCGGAGTCACATATCGCGTCATCACGTCTCCTACGTAATCACGTGAACTGAAAACAAGGAAGAGATTTACAGCACAACTCAAAAGCGGGAACGAAGGTAAATGACATTAATTGTTGAGTGTCTTTTAATACTGTGTAAGCATACATATTAACACATGTGCAATTAAACGTGTGCATTTACGGGGTGATTTCTCAGGCTTAAAAGCTTGCCTTTTATTAAAAAGGTAAATGCAAACTGTTTTCATTCTGAAGGGCACAAACCACGTTAGATTTCAGCCGTTAAACGCGCAAAAATGTCGGTACACCAGATAAATAAGCGCAACATACTATCAGTTGTATTGTATGCTTACAATACATATAGAAATGTGTTAATCGTTAACTAATAGTATGGG
The DNA here is from genome assembly GCF_900747795.2 of Erpetoichthys calabaricus. Classification (NCBI taxonomy): domain Eukaryota; kingdom Metazoa; phylum Chordata; class Cladistia; order Polypteriformes; family Polypteridae; genus Erpetoichthys; species Erpetoichthys calabaricus. Next base: position 276,275,854 of record NC_041394.2, on the reverse strand, counting down.
ATGGTGTTTTTCGACTCGCGCCTTGATTTAAACGATTGCATGTCTTGGTGGGTTTGCGTAGCTTATTGTCAATATCTTTACACCTCTTTTTAAGACTTATTGACTGAAACGGGCTTTCACGAAAAAAGTTAGGGCTTTGCTACAGGATACACCCTCCACAAGTTAAGGAAGTAAAAATAAAAGGTATATATTTCTGTTTTATTTAAACCTTTTAAGTTTGTATGCATAGCCCCATTTGGCTGTTTTAGTTTTTTTTTTTCTCAGTAATATTTAATCTCCTTAAAGAAAAACAACATATGCATTTTACTTTTTTTGTATCTCTTTAGTAATATTTTAGTGTAAAAGGATAACCAGTATTTAATCCTTTTATGTTACTTTATAAAGTTATTTTACACAATGTTGAAAAATTAATAAGAAAGCTACATATTTTGGCAGCTGCTGCTATAATTTTCAATGAAATGAAAAAAGCTCTCCAAGAGAAAACCTCAATGAAGAAGAAACAGTTTGCACTATCTAAAAAGGAGAAACCCTCATTTCTAAAGGTTTGCTGCAGATGACTTAACTGAAAATAAATGAATAGTTCCTACGTGCATAATACATATTTATCTATTTGACTTATGCTTTTATTCCAGCAACTTGCAACATCTGAGGTACAATTTGTTACATTACTTTTGTTTTTTGCAGCACAGGCCTTTGAAGTGACTTCCTCAGGGTCACACAGTGGTGTCAGTACAAGGATTTGAACTGACAAGCTCCGGGTTTGCTGAAATATTACTGAAGAAAGAAAAAAAACGAAAACGGGCAAATGGGGCTATTCATACAAATGTCCATCCATCCATTATTCAACCCGCTATATCCTAAATACAGGAGCCAATCCCTGCCAACACAGGGCACAAGGCAGGAAACAAACCTCGGGCAAGGTGCCAGCCCACCGCAGGGCGCACACACCCACACACCACGGACAATTTAGAATTGCCAATGCACCTAACCTGCATGTCTTTGGACTGTGGGAGGAAACCGGAGTACCCGGAGGAAACCCAGACAGACACGGGGAGAACATTCAAACTCCACGCAGGGAAGCGAACCCGGGTCTCCTAACTGGCACCTTTCACTGCGCCACCATACTGCCCGCATACAAACTTAAAAGGTTTAAATAAAACAGAAATATATACCTTTATTTTTACTTCCTTAACTTGTGGAGGGTGTATCCTGTAGCAAAGCCCTAACTTTTTTCATGAAAGCCCCTTTCAGTCAATAAGCCTTAAAAACAGGTGTAAAGCTAAACTTGCAGCACTGCTATTCAATTACACTTGCCTAACGCCTCTCCTAAGGGGAGATACTGTGGAATCTGGGCATCCGTCAAAGCACCAATCACAGGCCCGATTAGAAAGCGGGAAGCTGTGATTTGTCGTCTCCCTCCCATGTAACAATCACAGCCCGTGTTACAACGCACTATGTATGTATGTGTATATGTATATATATGTATGTGTGTATATGTATGTGTATATATATATGTTGATGTGTGTATATATATGTGTGGATGTGTATATGTGTATATATATATGTATATGTAGATATGTGTATATGTAGATATGTATATATATGTATATGTATATATATGTTTACATAACCTCTTTAACACACTACTTCTCCGCTGCGAAGCGCGAGTATTTTGCTAGTCTACACTAATAAAAGGCAAAGTTAGAGGATCTGTACAAAATTTTTTCAAAACCTGGCAGGATTTAATCAATATTATTTTAGAATAAGAGAAATAACTATTACCGCATTTAACTCCCTTCTCCATCTCTTATTTACATATATATTTACTTCTCCCTTTCTTTTGTTTAATGTTGCCTTATTAAAAAGCCTTAAGCAATTTTCCTTTAGCTAAGCTCTCCTTCTCAGGGGTGGGGTTTGATTTGTCTTCAAATTTGTTGGGTTATAAATTGATCTGTTTGTATGGAATAATTACAATGAAAATTAATAAAATAAAAATATTAAAAAAAAATAATAAAAGGCAAAGCCCTCAGTGACTCACTCATCACTAATTCTCCAACTTCCCGTGTAGGGAGAAGGCTGAAATTTGGCAGGCTCATTCCTTACAGCTTACTTACAAAAGTTAAGCAGGTTTGATTTTGAAATTCTACACGTAACGGTCATAATGGTCGACAATGTCCGCCATGTTAAACTTTCTTATTTATGGCCCCATCTTCACGAAATTTGGTAGGCGGCTTCCCTACGCTAACCGAAACCGATGTACGTACTTATTTCGGTGGTATGACGCCACTGTCAGCTGCCATATTGAACTTTCCAACAGTCTTTGTTACTTATGGGCCCATCTTCAAGAAATTGGGTACCCACGTACCAAACGCTAACTGAATCCTACTTTCGTACATATATAAGTCCATAGCCTGCAGCTCGGTCGCCGTGTGAGACGGCGTTGGGTCCCCCATTCCCATGCCTCCCACGTAGTTGGCTGCCTGCCTATATAAGGCCGTCCGTTGCTCCAGTCTCTTCATTCCCTTCCTTGCTTCACCATGGTATTCACGTCTCCCTGCTGATAACTGCAGCCTTTTTATTTAATCTATGGCTTCTCCGCTGTTTTATTGTTCGTTTATTATGATTACAGTTATTGTGTAGGTATTTTAGACTTAGTTTACATTGTTCAGGTACCCATTTCCTTTATCGTTCCAACCGTACCCCCATTAACATGTCTATCGAGGTGATCAGCAAACTGTCAATTACCGAGTGGTTTCCATGCCCGGAGATGGCGACTGCCTTTTCCATTCTCTGTGTTACATATTGCACGGCCATATCAGGCTCACTCTTGATATCCGGAGGAACATTGTGTCTTATGTATTGAATGACTGGGACAGGTTGAAGGTGTGGACTGATGACGGTACAGGAGATAATTACACTACACAGTAGCACTATAAGAGTGAAATGCTTAAGCCCTTCACCTATGGTTCTGCATGTGAGTTGATCACTGCTGCTGAATTGTTTGGTTGTTGCTTTCAAGTGTACCGAAATGGCCAAATATTTTACACCTTTGGACAACCGCCAATGCCTCTTGAACATCTTAGATTCACAGGTGATGATTTGAGTAGTGGACACTTTGATGTTTATGAATGTTTAAACTCTCAAAAGCTGGATGCGAAGTTATCAATGAAACCCATTTAAATTCAAATGCCTCCAATTTCCAGTAAGGCTCTGCTTCACAATGACAATTAATAAGTCTCAGGGACAGACCCTACAAAAGGTTGGCATTGATTTGAGGCAAGATTGCTTTCACATGGCCAACTATACGTTGCATGCTCAAGAGTAAGCTCAGCACACAGCTTGGTCATATTACAACCAGAGGGCCGAACTGACAACGTGGTATACAAAGAGATCCTTAACAAATAATTATTGGTATATTTTCCCTCAGTTTAAAAAGGTTTACTTTTCTTCTTAATAAAAATTTTAAAGCAGTACTTCGCCGCTGCGAAGTGCAGGTATTTTGCTAGTTATCCTTAACAGACAGTGAATCATCAACTCCTATTTGTCTAGTATCTCAAAATGATATTAAACCAAACTTGGAATATCTTAAAATGTTTATTTCAACTCTGGAGTCACACTACATGATTTTTGCAGTGATTTTCGCAGTTGTCTTTTACATAATCATAGTGAGTTGCAGTGGGTTGTGTTGTACACCTGTGACAACACCCTAGTAAAACAGATTTTATATTTTCTTAAGTCATAGAGTTGGGCTCTTGCATACATGGGAGTGGAAAACCATTGAGTGTTAAGTGGAAGAACAATGCATAAAATGCAGGCACAAAGAAAGAAAGAAAATGTGTGTTTCAGACTATGCAATCAGGAGAAAGTCTCAGCTGTCTCATGTCCCATGTTTGTCATACCAGGAAAGAATGTAAAAAAGAAAAAGGCCAAGATTGTGTCTGAGCTCACCATACCTGGAAAAACATTGTAGAGCCAGCAGCACCTTTTAATTAGCTGTCAAAAAGAAGGGAACTCGAGAAACACTGGAACTTTAAAACTGTACTGTAATATAAGCTCTTTGATTCATTATGTACATTATTCGAAACACATGCAGTCAGGACTTTAGTCAAACGCAATGACGTTTTTACTTTCTTCAAAAATGCATTTCTACTTCAGCTCAACTCTCTGATTTCCGGTTTTTTGATCATTTTCCAGTTAGTTTTCAAACAGCTTGCCCTATGAAACAAACAAACTTCAGCTTTAGTGCTTGTGAAATCTAACAAGCTAGTCTCAGACTTTTACTTGGGAACTCTCAAGCCTCACACAAAACAAGATGGGAGATTCTTGTAAATCAAACCTGTAAAATTCTGTGAAAGGAGCAAATGAATCAAAAAAAAAAAAAAAAAAAAAAAGCAAAACCATATGGTAATGAAAACTACACTCAATGCTTAGGACCTCTTACTAGGCTAAATAGTTTAACATCCTACTGTACCTTTATTATTCTCACCCTGTAATTTTTTTTGTCATCTTTTGTGAAGACCTATGTGAAGTGTCTATTAGTTTCTTTTGTTTACCAATTTAACAAGTCTGTATAGATCAATCGATCCTTTTCTCATTTTATGGATGGATCCAAGAAATTATTTTATTTCCAAATCTAATTTTCCTATTTCACTTTTGTTCAAGGCACTGGATACATTGTCAGTCACACATTCTTTCACCGTGAACTCTCTAGAAAATATATTCTGTAATGTGACATGGAAAATAAACAAACAAACAAAAAACATTTCTTGTGAAATTGAAAATGGAATGATTTCTTCACAGGTTCAATAATGGGAAATTTTCATTTCTCAAAAAATATAAAAATGCTTCCCAGATTCTAAAAAAAAAAGTAATATACCATAAAAGCACATCCTCTTCAATCAAACAGAACTGTTCTTATATTACCTAATCCATGATCTCATTCCCTGAATTATAAAAGCTGAGGAAAGGCAGCAGACAGTTATGCAGTATTGTCAGACAGATGAAGGGACCTGAAGGTGCAAGTTATCATGTCAGGAAGAAATATACTTATCTTTTTTATTTACTGCCACTGTTGAAGTATATTTTTGTTGCTTCGTTTAATGTACTGCCTAAAACTTTTAGGAGTTAGTCTGCTTCATTCTACCACAAGATACCTCTCTCCATTTACCTCTCTTCTGAGATACCAAGTATATTTTGATATTCTGTGGAAAATACCTTTAAGTTTAAATTACTGTTCTCATTTAATCAGATGTATTTCCCAACCACTTGTATTTTTTTACTTCCTATTTTCTTAAAGTTTACTGTGCTCAGCATTTTAAGTTCAAGCAGTATTCGTTAACAAGTGGTGGAAAGAAAATATAAAGATTTACTCTACTTATGGGTTCTATAACCTCAAACCTAAACTTTATTATAACTTTTTTATATAGAATGGACTGAAAGAATACTGTATCGGTTGGGAAGAAGCAGTACTGTTTGGAAAATGTATGTTTAGTACATACAGTAAGTAAGCAAGCATTTGAAAGGAACTTATCTTACAGATTTATTGGTGATTGGAAGGAAAAACTAGTGAGAAGGTTTAGTTCTTTGGCATAAAGAGTATATCTTCATAGACAAGCAGTAAGCTAACAATTATTTTATTACAGTTAGCCGGAGCTAATGTGTTACACGTTTGTTGTTGAGGTTAGATTGTTAAGATATTATAATCAAAATGCTCAAATGATTTCTGTAATGTTTATTTAATGTTATGGACTGCTATGAACTGTATTGTATGCATATTTTTGGCGAAGGCTAAAGAAAAGGCATATGATGAGTTGTATGAGAGGATGGACGCTAAAGGGGGGAGAAAATCACCTGTATCAATCGGCAGACAAAGAGACCGAGCAGGCAAAGATATGCTGCAGGTTAGGATGATAAAAGAAAATGATGGAAATGTAATCACAAGGTAGGAGAGTGTGTTGAGAAGATGGAAAGAGTAGTTTGAGAGGTTGATGAATGAAGAGAGAGAGAGAGAGAGAGAGAGAAAAGATTAGTTTATGTAGAGATAGTGAATCAGGAAGTACAACAGAAAAGCAAGGAGGAAATAAGGACACCTATGAAGAGGATGAAAAATGGGAATGCTGTTGATCCAGATGACATACCTGTGGAAGCATGGAGGTGTTTAGGAGAGTTGGCAGTGTAGGATTTAACCAGATTGTTTAATGCAAGTAAGTGAGAGGATGCCTGAGGAGTGGAGAAGAAGTTTACTGGTACCAATTTTTAAAAATAAGGGTGATGTGCACAACTGTAGTAACTACAGAAGGATAAAATTGACCAGCCATAGCATGAAGCTATGTGGAAGAGTAGTTGAAGCTAGGTTAAGAATTTGTGGTGATGATTAGTGAGCAGCAGTATGGTTTCATGCCAGGGAAGAGCACTACTGATGTGATGCGTGCTCTGAAGGTTTTGATGGAAAAGTATATAGAAGGTGAAAAGGAATTGCATTGTGTCTTTGTGGACCTAGAGAAAGCATATGACAGAGTGTCTAGAGAAGATTTGTGGTATTGTATGAGTAGGTCTGGAGTAGCAGAGAAGTATTTAAGAGTGGTACAGGATATGTATGAGCAAAGTGTGACAGTGGTGAAGTCTGTAGTAGGAGTGACGGATGGGTTTAAGGTGGAGGTGAGATTACATCAGGGATCGGCTCCGAGCCCTTTCTTATTTGCAATGTTGATGGAAAGGTTGACAGACGAAATTAGACAGGAGTCCCCGTAGACTGTGGTGTTTGTGGATAACATTGTGACCTGTACCAAGAGTAGGGAAAAGGTCAAGGAGACCCTGGAGAGGCGGAAATATGCCCTAGAGAGGACAGGAATGAAGGTCAATATGACCAAGACAGAATATATGTGTGTGAATGAGAGGGAGGCCAGAGGAGTGGTGAAGATGCAAAGAGTATAGTTGGTGAAGGTGGATAAGTTTAAATACTTGGGATCAACAGTACAGATTAATGGGGAATGTGGAAGAGAGGTGAAAAAGAGAGTGCAGACAGGATGGAGTAAGTGGAGAAGATTGTCAGGAATGATTTGTTACAGGTACCAGCAAGAGAGGGCAAGGGAAAGGTCTGCAAGACATTAGTGAGACCAGCTATGTTATATGGGTTGGAGACTGTGGCACTGAACAAAAAACAGCACACAGTGCTGGAGGTGGCAGAGTTAAAGTAGTTGAGATTTGCATTGGGTGTGATGAGGATGGACAGGATAAGTAATGAGTTTATTAGAGGGTAAGCGCAGGTTAAATGTTTTGGAAACAAACAAGGACAGTTGTTCATGTTAACTGCAGTCTCAATTGTTAAAAAAATATTTTAAACGGAGCATCCCACATGAAAATATAACAATCTCATTACCTGCCAGTGCATACCAATTTATAAATTTTATGTCCGTTTGAGGTTAAAAAGAAAAAAAAAGTAACACTTTATCCCCAGCAGGGAATCGAACTCAGGTCTGTGAGGCACGGCAAGGCTGCTGTGCTCTGAGAAGCAAATCTCAGCGCGCTACGCCACAGAAACTGTTGTAGCATCCTTGAACCTTTTGTGAAAGTGTTTATTTGATCTTTGGAACTCAGGCTTTACACATTCCATAGTTTATGCCTACATTTCGTAACATTTATTACTAAAATATGAAAAAGTTTCTGTTTTAACAATGTGTTTACACAGATTACTATAGAAACAGAACACACATGAAATGCGTGTGTTCCAAATAACGATCTATTATTTCCACTCTAAAACTCAACTTCACTCCCAGATAATCAATCAAGGCATGAGCTGGGAGAAGTTCGTGCACGTTCTAAGTCAGTGGGGAGATGGAATAGCCGGCTGCTGGCAGCTTGTCTTTATCAGCACATTTAGATGACAAAAGAGGTGTGAACGGATTTAAGGTGGGCCAGATCTACGAGTTTTTTCGTAGGCTCTGGTAATTCTAGTGTTAAAGAATATGGACTGTTATGAACACCTGGGTGTTAAAGTAGTCATTCTGTGGCCAATAAGTGTAAGTGGCACAACAAGATGGTAAACTCACACTTAGGTGTCAGAAAACCCAAAAAAGCATGCAAAAGAAAACTGACAAAACTGAAAACAGAAACCAAAAGTGGTTGTTAAATAAACATACAAAAGGTCCTAACACAAAATTCAATTCCTTCCCCTATTTATCTCTGATTATCTTTGTTTTAAGAATGTATCCAATGCTCAGATATTAAGCTGTTGTGTGCTGGCACCTTAAATAGGTGGGGAATGATAACTGAATACATCATGTGATTTACATATCAAAATTGGCAATATGACTACAAACTATATTTCCAGAAAAATGTTACCAAGCACAACAACAAAAATGAACATGAAAAATACATTGTATAAATCCCAAAAGTGAAAAGAAATGCATACAAGGATGCAAAAATAAGTCTTCATCACATGAACTTCTTTCTTTTGATTTACATTGGCTAGTGGATTTACTGAGTCTTCTGATTTTGTTATGTATTGGTTAATTATGATCCTGTAATATTTTATGTTCTATTGCTATATACCCCCTCTCTGTGATAAATTAGTACAGTTTTAACTTTACCTGTAGTAAAAGTCTACGTTTCACTTGATTTATTGGTACCCCGCCCTTGCAATTCAAGATTCTTCACTATGGATTTTTCCCTCTAACACTGGACCTGCTTTTAAATATGGGTTTTCTTTGACTATCTCCGACTCATATTTTAAGCAGCTTACTACACCATACTTTATGATGTAATCAGCTAAGAAAACATCTCTCTTCCTAATAATTAAAGTGAACAAAATATTGATGAAATTAACCAAGTAATTGAACAACAAATATTATAAACAACTAATTTAATTTAATGTTCACACTACATTATTTCTATGTAGCTTTATGAAATAGTTGAGGCATTTTATGAAATTAAACTACATAACACTACTTAAGCTGAATTTTATAATGTGAAGTCACTTCTTTAATTCACTATTTCATTTAAGCAGTTCAAATGTTAGACAATATGCATTCTATATTAATAAGGTCATTGAAAATATAAACTACTTTCATGAGACAATCGTAGTACCGCAGCAGTAAGTGGTTGGTTTAATGGTATGTAATGATACAATAATGGAATTAAAATCCATTTAGAGGCAAATGCTGCATTGTGAATTTGTAAATTAAATAGTTAAGTGCACTGAAATATGCATATTTTTCGAAATTGCATGTCAGAAGCAATAAGCCCAAGGTAACATACTCTATGATGCTTTAGATACCTAATCAGACTCAAAGCCTAAGGAATAAATAGGCATCACTTGTTCTAAATATTTATGTTCCACTAAATCGTTTTCTTGACTTCTCAGTATTCATATGCTTGGCACACACATTGCATTCCTTAGGTGGTTGCCGGAGATGTCCTTGTTTGAAGGACATGAACAAGCTATTTTTTTGTCACCTCAAATATAAATAAAGCTAAGTTAAACTAGGTAGATGGTAAAAAAAAGCTCATCTAACAGGTTTATTAATTTATCTATGATTATCAATTAGGAAACAATTAAAAGGTAGTTAACCCTCCCCTTAGCGTGCTTTATTGCAATGGATATGGCTCCTGAAAATTAAATTTCATTTTCATTACAAAGAAAAAAAAAATATGGGCATGATTTTGTCTATTGTTCTAGTCATCAGATAGGACAGATTTTTGGCCAAATAAAAATACCATATATTCTTCTTATCAACTATAAAGGGAAAAAATGAAAATTATTTTTTAAATTCTGTCATAAAAATACTGTCATAAGCAGACCTACATAAAAAGCATTATGACAAGATAAGTTTTTTTCAGACTCACTGACAATACAGTATGTATGGCAAACAAAATGAACCTTCAAGCCTGTATTAGGCAAAGTATGTACAGAAAATGGATGGACAAAATAGTAGAAGTAGTAATATTGTCACGTGTACAAAGTAATTAATTCTAAAGTACATAACTGACCAGCATGCAACCTGCGTCCACTCTTTGGCATCATGATAAACAAGAATGTATTAAAATATATCATCTCATTTAATTCGATAGAAAATAAAGGTATTTGTGCAGATAACAGAACTTTAGGTTGAAAATACACAGTTTACAAATGAGTTTCAACATTTCTTTTTCTATAGTGTTTTGACTTAACTGGATACTAATACTACTACTGTGTCAAAGGGTGAAAAAGATGATATATTAGTACATGTTAAAACTGTATATGCTAGATTATCTGCATTTCACTTTTGAAAAAAAATGTGGTTACATATCATGTGCCTATTGACCTCATGTTCTGCTATGTTTCTGACACAAGATAAACGCATGACTCATACCATCAGGGCCAGACCTAGCTTTTTTGTTGCGCTAGGCAAATGTGAAACTGTCGCATCCGAACCACAGGATCCTGAAGGCAATTGTTATACATGTTATTGCCAGTTGGAAGTGTTTCCCCTTTGGTGTCATGCACAAGTTTTACACAGATTTTGGATCGAATAGTGCGACTTCCCCCTTGAAGATTGAATGAAGTTGCACCTGTCTTGTATCAAACAGCTTGTAACCTTGTAGATTTCTTTTAGTTGTACTTGGATGTCATATTGAAGACATTCTCTCCCTTGGTGATTAACACAATTCATATGTAAATGTTGTAACTAAGACAGCAATGGGGTGGGGCGGGATTTGTTGGGATTGGTGAAGGGGGAGTGAAGAGAATTGGGAGGTGGGGGTGTGAGGGGGCCCTCTTGGAGATTCATGTGAACCATTTGCACATGTCATACTGAAGACTGGAGAGGCTTCTCCCTTGGGGATTCACACGAGTCATACCATGAGAGTGTGGGGCAGCAGCAGGAGGGAAAATTAGGGTCTGGGTGACAAAGATCACCCAAAGCCACCCATTATGGACACCAATGACTGTGTATTGTTTAATTAACAGCATGCCACCACCCAAAAACTAGTTCTCCTATATGGTAGTGTTGGCCCTGCATACCATACAGTAGATTGTTTAAGAATGAAAGGTGACTTAAGAACAGTCAGACTTTGACTTTGCTGACAAATTTTACTTCAGATTTTCTAAATTAATTTTGCTCACATTTCACTACTTAATCATTCTTTCCGTTAGCAGCTAAATAAAAATAATAACAAAAAAAAACTTTTTAGATTACTGATGAAATCAAAGAACATTTATTGAATATAATATAAGCATCAGTGCTCTAACCAGAAAAGCATTCTATGTAAAGAATAATGATAAAAGTGATGCTGATTTAAACAATCTATGTAGCTTTAGTCTTGTTAAATATAAGCCCATGTTAGGATCAGTCTTCAGTGGCTTCACCTATAGATGTGAACTATATCTGCATTGTAGTAATGAACAATGGTCAAAATAAAAGGTCTGGACAAAGCGGGATAAATGTGAATTACTTAATTCCTATTTCAAGGTGCCCTAACACTCCAATACAACTGTGTTCTTCTGAGACCTTAAATCTGGTTTGACTAAATATAAGAGCGTTAACCAGTAAGACGATATTATTAGTGATAGGAAAATAGACTTTCTTACATTGAGTAAAACATGGCTCAGTAGTGACAATGTGAAAGTGTTAATCTAGCAGCAGCATTGAATTGCAATTTTACTCACTCAGTTAGCCAAGGTAAAAAAGGCTGGTGTTTGTAAATAAAAAAAAAAAAAGCAGCAATTTCAATTTGTGCTGGGAGTGGTTAGTGACAGTGGCTTTTTTTAGAATAAATGGGCTAGATCTGAACAGGCAAGGCGCCCAAGTCCTCTCAGACCACATAACTAAGGTAATTAATCAGCTTTGATTATTTGAAATCCATCTCAATACTAATACACGTTATGCATACTGTAGCCAAGCCAGTTGCTGAATTGTCTAAAAATGTGTGTTATATTAAGCTGCATGTAATCAGTAATAAACGCATTAACAACAGTATATGACAAGAGATTAATGTCCGCAATTTAATAAATATCCCTGTCATCAGTTGTTTGGTGAAATCATGTAAGCCATTGACTTGTAAAATGACTTTACACAGCATCAGTGCTCTAACTAGCAAACCACTGTATGTAAAAAATATAACAATAGTGATGTCTATTTTGCTATGAGAGAACTTGGGGGCCTTAACTGTCTGGATGCAGCCCATCTCTTCAAGCAAGAGAAGTGAATAAATAATGAGAGCACTTCAAAAATAATAATGATGTGAGCTAACTCAATGGTCTATTCATTCCTTAGCTTGTAATCTGATACCCCTTGAAAAGTCTTGATAAGCAATTGGCATATCTTATATGTGTTTTTGACAGGAATCTTATATATTCAACATATTTTGTAAATTCATGGATGAGTTTCAAGTTAGTGACCTCTTCAGACCAAAACAGGTTTTTTTTAAAAAAAAAAGAACTAATAAACATTATTGACAAATTCTGAATTGGATCTGTATAACTTTAAAAAAAAAGAGATTGATGGACCTCATTATGCAGATTTAGATGCTATAATTGATAACATCAATATAACATTTGCCATGACAGTTGTGCTGACAAAATTAAGAGTTTATATTTAATAGCTCTGGAAAAATGTGTTATAGAAATAAATGTTTTTATTGTGTGTATATTGTTTTCTCTATTATGCTGGTACATTATAATTTTTTTTCCTTTTTTCTTAATTTTTTGTTAAAAATGAATTATTCAATTAATGTGTTATCATTTTTCATTACAAAATATATTACAACGATATATTATTTACCCTCTACAACTCCAGGCACCTCACACCCAGATAAACAAGACTTGAGCTGGGAGAACTTTTTTCCCTTTTTGCAGCGGTGGGGGGGATGGGATAGCAGGCTGCTTGCTGCTTGTGCTGATTGACACATTTACAAAACAAAAGACACTAATGGAGAGATGTGAAGGAATTTAAGGTGGCCCGGGATTACAAGTTTTTTCGTAGGCTTCAGGGATTCTAGTATTAAAATGTATATATGAATGTAATTTTTTAAAAAGATCTTTTGTTGATGGGGCAAACATGTCTGGATCAGAGGGCTGGAGCCATTTTTAGGTGCCTTTACATATAGCCTACTGCAATCAACATACACTGCCTGTCCAAATGAAACAACTCCCCTCTCAGTGGACTGATTGTGTTAAAATTTGGTGCACTTAATCTTCGGGGAAATTTGTGAGGAAAGTTAAATTATTGTTGAGATATCTCAAATACAGAGCGCTGAAAGTTCAATATATTTAATAGAACTGGTAATTTTTCAAAATCGTCCATCTTACAACACAGAAACATTCTGTGCAACTTCAATTACAAATGAGTTTACCAATTCAAATTTACCTTGAGTGAAGTTACTTCAACTTGTATATTTTGTATATTCTCCTATTTTTCTTGTTTGACAGCCACTCCTGGTGGCAAAACAGGTCCCTAATACAAGTTAGTCAAAAGCTTTGGTAGGCGTGCGTACACACAAACCACAACTATGGTACACCAGCTCACATCTTCTGCTGACTAAGGTAAGTTATTCATAAAAGTTGTATATATATATATATATATATATATATATATATATATATATATATATATATTTTAGATTACTTACAAAATCAAAGAACATTAATAGAATATAGTGGCTATACAAAGAGACCAGTTTCTTCTACATATTGTTTGTAATATTGCAAGTAATAAACTTCATTAAAGAATCCACTAACTTTATGAAACTATGCTTATAATCCATACATTTTATTAAAAAAATGTATATAGGAAGATGGAGCATACCTGGGTAGAAACTAATGCAAGGCAACAATTACACATTAATTCTAGCACCTTAGTTTTGTGCTGTAACTGAGAAAACCTTAAGAACATGGGAATTAATCCTACAAAGCTGGTGCATGAGATAGAAAATATACAAATGTTTAAGAGCTGCAAGGAGATAACACTACCTACACTATCACCCATATTCATGCAGAAGGCTTTTCTGCCTCTCGTGCTGCTGAAACTAAGACTATGTTCAACTTAAGGGCCTGCTGGCTCTTCCCTAAATGTGATTAAAACCCAGTCTACTGCCTCAGAGTTTCAGGTCCAATAAAAGGTTAGAGACAAACTGCAGTATTGTATATTTTAAGCTAAGGACAATACCTACATTAAATGTATTTAATGGGCAGGCATCATATCAGTGTGATCATTCTAGTTCTCGCTGCTAAACACATGACATTTAAGTTTGCTTTAAATTTTATACAGCTACCGGCATAATCAATTATGCACAAAGTAAACTAATTTCAAATGTTCATTCTCCAATGATCATATTAAAGTTCTGAAATGCAAAAATCAAATGGATCAAAATCATATTATAAGATATGACAACATTTAATAAACCTGTCCTTTATGGATCATTTCAAAATGAACAGTGGTTGAAACATGTTTTAACCAGTTATTTTCATTTAGCAGGTTGTAAAACTAAATTGATAATCACATTCCTTCCCTGTTAATGTTTTTCTTTCTTTCTTTCTTTCTTTCTCTCTTTCTTTCTAAATGCCTTCTCTTTAACTCAGTTACTAGATGATTAGATGTTTCAGTAGTTTCCTTATATTTTTGCACAACTGAATAACAAGCTGGTTAAATTAATGGTTCATTAGATCACAGAAAGCTAGGGGCTAGGACTAAACAGTCCCCTTTGTTAGTAAAATTCCAATAGTTCAGCCACACTGTCTGCTTAATAAATATACGTTATGAATCAATGATACATATCAATCCATTAGAAAGCACACTTCTGCACACGCTAACACTAACACATACCAGGTCAGTATAATGTTTCCAGTAAATTCAACATTACTTTTTACCTGTGGGAATTCACACAGTTCTGTATCACTGACATACTGCAGATATGTTTGAAACTGAAGACATGCAAATTCCACAAACGTCTAGCTGGGAAATACATAATTTTAAAAAGATGTAGCAACTGTCTTTTGTCAGGCAGTGTGGTGTAGTGGTTAAGGCTTTGGACCTAGGACTTCAAACCTGCTAGTAACACTGTGTGACCTAAGTGGAAAAACAATAGACATGTCACAAATTTATCTGTAGATGTTGTACGGTTGGTCGCCATGGATAAAGGTGTCAGTCAATTAGTAAGTAATAACAGTAAAAATAAATTGAAGATTAAAATTCATGCTGGAAAACAAGTCAAGAAAAATTCACTGGACCTTTCATTGGGAATGGGTTGAGATGGTCCAGCTGTGGGTGCTTCAAATAAGCCAAACAGCAATTTCCATACTGATGTAATGAATTACTACTCTATAAACAAAGGTAAAATAACACTGCATGGACATTCTGAAACATAAAAATATGATACTGATGTGTTTATCTGATACCATTAGATATTAAAATAGAGTACAGTGAAATTGTGCATGTCTGTAAACTGCATATATTACATTTAACAGAATATCTAATTACCATATGATGCATTTTATTTTCATACAAACTAATTGCATATGTTTACAAAATACATTTATACAGATTAATTTGAAAAACAGTGAAATTTGAAGTTGTAATTGAGTACACACATGATGCCACTATCAGTGTTCATAGCACTTACATTATTTAAATTTTTTTTTTTTTTCTTCTTAAATATGGCAGTCCAATAAATGTTGTCAGTTTTAGATTTACATACAGTGGTAGTCTAGGGAGCAAGATGAATGGTCTTCTTAGACATCAATTATGATATAGAGCAAAGTGGCTAATAGCAAATATCTAAAATATTTCCTCCATCATCTGGGTCTGATTTTTTTAACTGGATGTTTTGCTTGTTTGAGGCAAATCAAGTGAAGGTAAAAAAAACACATTTTCAGAAGAGCAGATTTTAGAACTATGGCAAAATTGAAAAATAAAACCAGTATGAAGGAATAGAACATTTAAAAAATCATGAACTTCATTTTTCCTGGTTTTCACATGGGATTCATTAATCAGTAACCCTATTACTGTAATAACACAAAGTGTGCAATTTGAAGTAAAACAAAAAACAAAGTAAATGAAGACTCTGAAATTCTTTTGAATTATGAAAAATGAAGACATATCACAAAAGAAAGAAAAATATTCAGCAATTTATATAATAAATAATACAGACTGGCAAAGGACACAGCACCTAATGGTTAAAATTCTCTAAACCTATACTCTCTAACCTACAGAATCTGAAAAATAAATATATAAGAAACTTAGATTGTAAGCCAGATATTTAGAAGGCAGAATAGGGGAGCAAAAGCTCCCTCACAATTTTAGAAATAGAGTAAAACAGACCCTAGGGACAGATGGCTGTAGCATAAGATAAAAATCAGTCATGGTTTCCGATAGCCAGCTGGCCACTCAGCTTTTCTCTGGGCATTAAATATAAGCATGTTTTCTATGCTTGTACATACAGTGTCAGTTGATGGCATAACTGAGAGCGATTTCTAAATGTTCACTCTTCTGTATTTATCGGCTAAACTGTCATACCAGCTTCACAATATCAGACTGCATAAAGTGAAAGTGAGATGAAAGTCTGAAGAATCGTTTAAGTACAAGGAAAGCTGCTCAAAGAAAGAAGTACAGTGTTCAGATGCAGTGTTTGATGTTTTATAGTAAAACACAATTTATAATTTTTTGCCATTCTGTATTACAATAAATGGAAAATTACACCTGAAAGTACCACATCTTAAGTTTTATTATTCTGTCTCTCCTAATCTCTGGTTCAGAATGTACAGGTATATAGAAAATAATATTTAAACTGTGACAGTTTTCCAGCATTGCACTGACAAGAACGCACACAGTGGTTGGTGCTCCTCCTGGACAACCCCAGAATCTTGTGTTTAAACGGTGCAGTAAGCATAGTCTTCATTTTCATTTTGTGTTACTTGTTCTTTTTCACCTCAGATCCATTTGATTCTAGGCAGTAGATGGTTGCAAGGCTCTTGGCTTACAGTAAACTAACATTTACTCTAAATATACTGCTGTATTTTGTCAGATGATATCATAATGATCTGATGCCAGCTGTGATACACCGGGCACCAGCATCCCATTGCTTGAATGATTTTTTGTGACACAAATTTTACACAAACCTGCAGGTCGTGCTAACCATTAGAATAAAAGGCAGAGGTATTATTAGTTAACGTTAGAAAAGTCTGACACATAGGGAAAGTCTGGTATGGTCCCACCATAATTGTAATGCCAAAAATGGCACTGGTCAGAAAGATGTATTTTCTGCATTCCAGTATAACAGAATGTTGGAGGTATTAAAGGCTTAAACCAGTAGTTTAATTAATATAAAATTATCAGGAAATCTAGGTAATCAATCAGTAAACTAAAAGATAAAAAAAAACAAGACTTACACGGACAGAGGTAGAGGTAGAGAAGCTCTTATCTATGGCCAACTCATGGAAATTATTAGTGATTAAGACACTTAGAGGTCTGTATATAGATAATGTACTTGCATCTTATGAATAAATATTATCCAAATGTAACTTCCCAGAACTGAGCCATACATGGACTACACTCTAGTTCTATATGCATCAATCATTCCATAATATAGCTAAAGGTCTTTTATCGTTCACATTTACCTTGTTTAAAATTGTCCAAATGTACCCAGGGCAAGACTCAATCTGTATGTGTAATTATTTTCTGCATAAGATTATCAGTTTCATACATTGTGTTAAAGGAGCTTTGCCCCTTTCTTTCTTATAAGACTTTTCTGCTTATTGACATCTGAGACTGTTTTGTTATACAAAGACTTCTTAAGGTCTCAAACAATATCATAATGTGTAATTGCTGGGCTTCCAATTCTTTTTAGTAGACTTGCTGCTGTTCTTGTGATCATTATATTTTTCTTTTTCGCAGGACTGTATATTTCCGCTTTTTACTCATGTGGAGCGAACACAAGATCCATTTATGACATTATTCTCTTTTAAAAAAAATATTGAGAGTTAATGAAAAGCTGTATGACCCTAGAGGAGACAACCATCAAGTAACATGTGGTTAACTAACTTGGTATGCACAAGAGAACAACAAAATCTATTAATATTTTTTACAAAAGTATAATGATATGACAATTCAAACTAGTTATTCACATTCCAAGTAATAAAAAATCACCATGATCAAGAAGACATTGCATTCCTCAGATCATAGAATTAATAGATGACATATACAGTACATCTCTGCATTGTCTTCCAGCTGCAGGTTTGACAAAGACAACATCGCTGATGTATACTAAGAACATAGGTATTCTGGTCAAGAAATTAATTACATTCAAATCATTAATTAAAACCATGTGTTATACTTGTCACAAATAATCATCTTAAAGAAATGATTATAAATGGTTTAAAAAACAGTAATTCCAACTGAAATTTCATTCATATTGATATAATTATTTTTAAATGATTTTGAAACTTGTATGAAAGTATTTATTCCTAGCAAGCTATTCAACTACTCATTACTAAAGTATAAGGCTCCATGTAGTCATTGCCTCAGTCTAATCATTCAAAGCAGAAGCATATTGTAGCCTCTAAAAGCTTGTATGTGTCATGATTTCATTTGTAATTTGATTACATTTGTAATTTTGATCTAAACAATATAACAGTTTCTACATATTCTTCCACTATATCAATAAAATATTATTATTATTAAATAAACCAAATTCTACACAAATATTTGATTTTATGTGTACAATGCTGTCTACCCATGTATACGGGTATGTTAATAAGAATTCCAGAAACCTGTTACCATTTCATTCAGGGCTATTCATATTATTTAAATACATAGTAATTTACTGCTGGTCAGAAGCTGTTTGCTGTGGGTTTTGAATGTTATTCAAGTCAATGTATTGTTATATTATACAAAGTACAAAATACAGCCACACTATTGGGCATCATTGCTTAATAGTTAGGATTCTAATTCTTCCTGAAAACCCCAAGGCATAGACACAAGGTGTCAAAAAAAGTGTTGACTCCAGCATCTTTCAAAGTTATGGCAAAGAGGTACTACTACATTAAGATAAATTCACTGTTCCTGGACCATGTACCTAGGCAAGAATCTAAGGAGTCTGTCTATAAAATACTGTAGTAGTCACCTATTGTCACCCTAGATATGGGTGGAGGCTGGACAAGTGATTGATGGCAGGGTATTAACAGGTAAGCTGAGTTCTGGAACTTTTTCATTATACCTTTCAAGTCCAAAAAGGCTCGAGAAAGCAGATAGAGACTCTCAGGGCATTATAAATACAGTCTTGCAGATGATAACTTAGAGACAGGGAAAGGGACACTACACAAGATGCTGGACAACGATTGGGAACTCTGCGAGAGTGGAGTAGCCTGTCTAGTGAAGTGACTTTTATTTTTATCTGGCAGCTTCCACAGTTTTTACAGTGTAGTTTTATTCTGCTAGAAGACTACCGCACATCATTTGTTGTGGAATAAATGCACCTGTTATTGGGCTTAACTCACATTCAGTGTATGTGTTGGTCTTGGCTCGGTGCTTGTTACAATACTAACTTGCTAAGCAGTACTAACTGCCTTGTCTCACTGTAGACACCTGTGCATGTTACTTAAGATACCTGTGCTTCAAATGTAAAAAAATAATTAAGAGTTGTATGTAACACTATACTTGTAATCACCTTAGGATGTAATTCAGTACAGAAATATATATATATGGAAGCAAAGGTCTGTGATATGTGTTGCATATTTGTAGCTAGAAATCTAAAAAGGGAGAAAATGAATCATATATCTCATATATCTTAAAATATCTTATCTTTATTCCTAAGCTTTCAGCTCCTACCAGAGAGTTTACAAAAAATACAGTTTCCAATTAAGGAAACCTCTTTGAACTACACCAGGACATTTATAAAGATATATTCCTAAATAATCTGATACTGCATTAGGAACAGGACTTTATTATAAGATTTTCAGTTGACAAATGGGTATCAGCTATAGACAGAATAAAGTCTTCCTCAGTCGGAAAATTGTAGCTCACATACACCTGTGCCAAACTAGACAGCTCAAAATCTACTAATCTACTATTTGGGAGAGATGTTGACAAGTACATTTTCCCTTTGCCACATATTTTGAGTATGTCTTTATCTTCAGTTTTTCTGTTCAATCCTTTTTATTTACTTATCAAGAATCACTGAGTTCATTAAGCCTGATCTACAAATGTTCATAACACTACTAGCTGAGAGTCTTATTTTCTCACCTGCAGTGATCCTACCCCACCTTCAATAGTACAATGCCATACAAGCCATATGCTGTATTACTTGAAAATATTGAAAATTAAATTCACTATACCAAGGACAAACATGAAAAAAATGATATGGTTGCACTGTATTCATAATTTGGAAACACAAATAATTGACAAAAGTAGCTGTTTATAATAACAGCCAATATTCTAATGAATAACTAAGCATCTCCTTCCTGCTGTTTACTTTTGGAGTGGTCAAAAGCAAAAAACTAAAATGCTATATACTAATGCTATACAGTAAATAAGTTAATTGAATTAGATACAGCTCTTTCTACTAGGATTGTGTCTATTCTCAATATTCCTAAACCACAGTTTTTATTAATGTTGGGCTTTCCCTCAGTAAAAAAATGTCCTATCCAATTTAGCCTAGCTCATGCAAAAAAGCAGAACGAGACCACCTGGAAGCAAGAGTGTTAATTTGCTATGCACTTGGCAGCCCGCTCTATAGGAATGACAACTCATTTGTAACAACCTTGACATGCTTTCAGAAATCAATAGTGGTAGCTAAGTCATGCGCCAGTCAATGCCGTCATTATAATAGAGTTCCAAAATACTTTATTCAGGTCAAAAAAGCAGAAGTAGAGGTCTGTAGAAAAACAGAGGAAAGTAATATTTGTCAAACAATCTGCTCCCTTTATCAAACAAGTATTTAAGGTTCCATATGTGGAGGGAAAAGCAGGGCAATAAACACTGGTTATTCATAGTGAAAGCTCAATAACTGGTTCTCGGCAAACAGCAAAATAAGACTGTATATGGAGACAGCTGGTTCCTTAAGTTGTACTTATTAAGAAGCAAAATCAGTGACACACGCAACACTGATCACTTGGCTTTCCTTCTCACACTGCATGATAGAATTGGCACCTGCTTTCAGCAAATGAATACCAATCAAACTACAGTTTGTCGGCTGCTTTGGAGTGTACAGGAAATCCATAAATAGGTGGTGATTTGAATGCTGTCAAAAGCCAGATTTTTGCAATTCTGCCTGCAGACAGCTAAATGCAGTATAATTAAATTCCTCCACTTTTTCTGTAACAAAATTAAAGATCTAAATAATTCAATTGACATAAATACATCATCTCCCTATTTTCCCACTCCATCCAGCTCCTTCTCTAAGTTCTCACCAGTCACATCTGCTTTTGTTAATGATCTGCTTTGTAAGATGAGGCCGACTACTTGTATACTGGACCCCATCCTCAGCACACTACTTAAATCCTGCCTTCATGCAATAATCCCGACTATAATAATAAACACATCCCTTGACACTGGCTTTGTGCTGCTCACTTTTAAAACCGCTTCTGTAACCCCAGTGTTAAAAAAGTCTGGTCTTGATGCTGACAATCTTAACAATTTTCGGTCTATTTCCCACTTACCTTTTCTGTCAAATGTTCTTCAGCGTGTTGTAGCTTCCCAACTCACCAACTACTTAACTTCTAATAATTTGATGGAACCCTTTCAGTCTGGTTTCAGAGCACAGCACAGCTGTGAAACTGCTCTGCTACAGGTAACCAATGATTTGCTTATGGCAGCAGACTCTGGACAAATCAGCATATTAATTCTGTTAAATCTTAGTGCAGCATTTGACACTGTCAGACATGACATTCTACTGTCCAGAATGGAGAACATGCTGGGTATCTCTGGCACTGCCCTCCAGTGGTTCAAGTCCTATCTGACTGTTAGGCAAAAGTTTGTTAGTCTTGGAAACAGCAGGTCCAGCTCATCGCCAGTCACACAAGGAGTTCCACAGGACTCTGTCCTCCACCCTCTGCTTTTCTGTATTTATATGCTTCCCCTTGGCCATATTATTCATAGCTATGGACTGAGTTATCATTTTTATGCAGACGATACTCAACTCTATTTCAGTATTAAAAGTGGAACTTCATCAGAGCTTTCTCAGCTCACAATTTGCCTCAGTGAAATTAAAACCTGGATGGAGCAGAACTCTTTAAAATTAAACTGCAACAAAACTGAACTCCTGCAAATTGGGACTAAAGTGCAACTTAATAAAATGAGCTCCTTCCCAATCCATCTTGGCAGTGATCTCATCAGACCTGCCTCTACTGCAAAGAATCTTGGTGTCATTTTTGATTCCTCCCTTTCTTATTCTGCCCACATAAATCACATTAAGAAATTTTCTTTCACCTCCATAATATATCACATGTTCGCTCCTTCCTCTCCTTTTCTAATGCTGAGAAACTTGTCCATGCTTTTATCACATCCCACATCGATTATTGTAATTCCCTACTGGCAGATGCCCCTTCTAATCTTATATCACAGCTCCAGCTTATTCAAAACTCGGCTGCAAAAATCCTTACACGGACCAGCAGCAGCGAGCACATAACACCCATCTTGCTTCACCTTCACTGGCTCCCTGTGTCTTACAGAATTGAATATAAAATTCTACTAATAACCTACAAAGCCTTAAACGACCTTGCGCCAAACTACATCAGTGACCTTCTCCATCAGTATGTACCTGTCTGCCCATTAAGGTCCTCTGATTCCGGCAATTTTGTTGTGCCCCACACTAATCTACACTCCATGGGTGACAGGGCCTTCAGCTGTATAGCGCCAAGACTCTGGAATGACCTACCAAAATTAATTAGATCAGCTGACTCCATGAATTCAAAAAACAACTCAAAACTCATCTGTTCAGGAAGGCTTTTAGCTCTACCTGACTTTACTACCCCTCTCTCAGTTTACTTCTCTGTCAAGATGCTCATGTAACCTGTGTGTGTGTGTGCTAGACCATTAATTATGTTGTCTGTTAGGCTTCTTCTCTAAATTTACTATCTTACTCTTCTTTATTTACTGTATCTGGTTTAGTACAATGCTATGTACTGTATACCCTGCTGTTCTTTCTTAAACTCTGCAAAATGCCTTGAGCATGGGAGAGGCGCTATATAAATAAAATTTATTATTATTATTATTATTATTAATCTATGATGTATTTCAGGCAGAAAGTTAAACTTGGAGGAGAATATGTGATCTCGTAAAACTAAACTTAAAGTATTACAAAAGCTATCGATTTATACTGCAATATTTCATGTGATCAATTCAATAAGTATAGTATTATTAGAAGACAGTTCAAAATGAACTAGACTAGATTTCTCACATTTGTTTAGAAAAAAGAAAGCATGTGTCCTACTACAGTTATTTGGCTACATTTGCATATGAAAGCCCAGCTTGCATAGACAGTACACCTTGGCTGATCCTGATATACAGTAATCCCTCCTCCATCGCGGGGGTTGCGTTCCAGAGCCACCCGCGAAATAAGAAAATCCGCGAAGTAGAAACCATATGTTTATATGGTTATTTTTATATTGTCATGCTTGGGGCACAGATTTGCGCAGAAACACAGGAGGTTGTAGAGAGACAGGAACGTTATTCAAACACTGCAAACAAACATTTGTCTCTTTTTCAAAAGTTTAAACTGTGCTCCATGACAAGACAGAGATGACAGTTCCGTCTCACAATGAAAAGAATGCAAACATATCTTCCTCTTCAAAGAAGTGCGCATCAGGAGCAGAGACCGTCATAAAGACAGAGAAAAGCAAACAAATCAATAGGGCTGTTTGGCTTTTAAGTATGCGAAGCACAGCGGCACAAAGCAGTTACAATGAAGGCAG
Organism: Erpetoichthys calabaricus; assembly: GCF_900747795.2. Classification (NCBI taxonomy): domain Eukaryota; kingdom Metazoa; phylum Chordata; class Cladistia; order Polypteriformes; family Polypteridae; genus Erpetoichthys; species Erpetoichthys calabaricus. Next base: position 276,251,976 of record NC_041394.2, on the reverse strand, counting down.
CAGCTCACACCCCCTCCGTCAGGAGCAGAGAGAGAGAGACAGAGAAAAACAAACAATTAAAAATCAATACGTGCCCTTTGAGCTTTTAAGAGAGCGAAGCACCGCGCAGCAGCGTGAAGATAATCTGTTAGCATTTTTAGACAAGCGTCCGTATCGTCTAGGTGTGCGAACAGCCCCTCTGCTCACACCCCCTACGTCAGGATCAGAGAAAGTCAGCGCAAGAGAGAGAGAGAGAAAAGTAAGTTGGGTAGCTTCTCAGCCATCTGCCAATAGCATCCCTTGTATGAAATCAACTGGGCAAACCAACTGAGGAAGCATGTACCAGAAATTAAAAGACCCATTGTCCGCAGAAATCCGCGAACCAGCAAAAAATCCGCGATATATATTTAAATATGCTTACATATAAAATCCGCGATAGAGTGAAGCCGCGAAAGGCGAAGCGCGATATAGCGAGGGATTACTGCACAGTACATGCTAATGAGTTTGCATACAATTTCCCACAGGTACATCCTACATAATAGCACTGAAAATGTTACATATGCTATCTATAAAAACATAGACAAGCAGGTAATGATAAACATATCATTTGACAAAGTGGTTAGAACCCCTTATTTTGCATAAATCCTGAACAGTACAGTTATAATTAGGTATCATCAGCATAGCATAACATTTCTTTCTCAGTCCTGCCTAATCCAATCCAGGATTGTGTGGTCTAAAGCCTGAACTGTGCACTCTGACACATAAACTGCCAATTATAAGTTTGGAATCACCCATAAAATAAAGCTAGTTTTTATCATTTTAAATTCGTTTTTCACTACATTAGTCTTCATGTATCATGTACAAGTGAGCATGCAGTTGCTGGTATATTTCAAACAATGTAACTGTAGTATCAATTAAGAGAAAAACAATGATTAATGTGCAAACACCCCTTGCTGTAGTCTCGTAATCTCACCATCAGCTGATGTATTCTGTGGATTTGTCCGGTGATTTTCAGTTTTCAGTCACAGTTTTTCCTTCTAGAACTGAGATTGTACACTGAAGCCTCATCATTTGCTAATGACTTATTGTGTGGATTTCATTGGCAATAACTGACCATCAGTCACAGTTGTCAGCAACTGGCAGCTTTCACCAAACGTCAAGGAATTGGTGCTTAAAACATGCCAACTGCTTCTTTGGAAGATATAGAATTAGAGACATGGAAGATTTGTCAAACTTAAATAATCACATCAGTTTCAAAATCATTCATTATTTAGTCTATAATATTCTTATCTTTATATGGCAAAGAAGGTAGGAATTTCAACAATTAACAACTATGACCTGCATTTCCATTTTATGAAAACACGTAACTTATAAAGTGTTTTCTCACTAGCTTTGCTATTTGCAGAAGTTGTATTACACAGAAAAAGAAAGATCTGTGAATTTCTTCGAATGTAGATCAGAGTGCAGTAGTTAGCTATGATGACATTTTAATGTGGGTGGCGCAGTGTCGCAGAGCGAGATCCTGTCACACAGCACCATGATGTCAGGTTTGATTACTAGTCTGGTCAAGGTCTGCATAGAGCCTATATAGTATGCATGTTCTCCCCATGTGTATGTTGACCAAGTGTGTAACTACAAAAGATTGCCTGTTTTACAGGTCAATATTAGAATTGTGTCATTAATAAAAATGTTTATTTCTATATAATCTGTTAAATAACCTCCACCTAGTTTATGTTCAAAGGGAGCTACCCAGGTTTTGTATGTTATTTATTAAGTGAATGATCTGATGTGGCTATAATCTATCTATCTATCTATCTATCTATCTATCTATCTATCTATCTATCTATCTATCTATCTATCTATCTATCTATCTATCTATCTATCTATCTATAATAATATTGGTTGTAGAAATGCACTATATACATGGAAAAGTCTATTTTTTGTCATTACTGTGTGACATGCGGCATTGGCCATCACCTGGCCTGGGACACCGGCTAGATGGAAGGACCGAGGGAGAGAGCATCTGCGAGGCACTACCTTCCCTGGCATGCTAGAGGGCAGCCCTCTTGGGTGGCTGTGGCACCATGGATTCCTGCAGGGCACGATGGGAGTTGGAGTTTGGTACAGCCCTGTTGGGTTCCGTGGGGGCTGCCATGGGGAGCTGCAGAACCCTACAGTGGACTCCCACCACACCTGGGAATGATTCCAGGTAACTCTGACGAGCCACCTGGAGCACTCCCAGAAGCTGAAAAAAGGAGCCACCTCATTCCATTCAGAAAGCCAGAGTTGGGAGGAGATGGACGAAGCTTGCCGGGAGAGGAGTGGAGGTGGAGAAAAGAGAGACGGAGAAGAAGGAAAAGGACGGTACTTTGGTCTTGTTGATATTGTTCTCTTGTGGGGAGCAAAGAAAGCGCTGCCTCACCTGTAAATAAAGGTGTACTGTGTGGAGAAACTTGTGTCCAGCCTGCTTATGTCGGGATCAGGGTGGCTGTATGCACCCTGGTGGTTCACAACTGTTATTAGCACAGTTCAAGTAGTGACCTAAACAGTGTTTCAAAAAATAATCAAAGTAAGAAATCTCTAAAAAATACACTTTGGAAATGAGTAGATGACATATAGCAAGCAACAGGAAATATCAAAAATAGAGTGTGTTTGTGGGGTGATCTTTTACAGATAGATGGACAGCACTTAATTTGTCCCTGGGAGAAGTTTGGCATTTTGCAGAAGCTCAATAAACAAATAAATAATTATTATATTATGATGAACAACAAACGCACACTAGAATGACTAAACAGAAAGAAAAATGCTAACTTGTTCAAAGAGCAGTTACGATAGATAGATAGATAGATAGATAGATAGATAGATAGATAGATAGATAGATAGATAGATAGATAGATAGATAGATAGATAGATAGATAGATACTTTATTAATCCCAAGGGAAAATTCACATATTCCAGCAGCAGCATACTGATACAAAAAAAATGCACTATAAATTCATATTTCCATTGGTATAAGGAAGCCCTAGCAGCATATCTTTACATATGTCTGCTGAAAAATGTGTTGGCTGAAAGTACTTAATGCTAGTGTGTCAGCACAATTCATAATATCCAAACAGTTTTCAATCAGAGCCTGCCTTTTTAATTAGCTTGTTGAAGTGACAGAACATCACAATATAGGAGATTGCAGTGGCCATTACAAAGTTATAGAATATGTAAAGGATGTCACTACCCACATTAAAGGAGAGTAGTCTCCTAAGAAAATAGAGTCTGCAATGCCTTTTCTTATATGGTTCCTCTATGCATTACACCAGTTCTAGCCTAGTAATCATGTGGATCACCATGTACTTATAGCGATGCACCACCACATAAACTCCAACAATAGTGACCAGGCATTTTTTGGTGTGGCAAAAGTCAATAACCAGTTTTTTTGCTTATACTGACTTGCAGACAATTTCTTTTGCACCAAGAAACAAAGTTCTCCACCTGACTTCTATACTTTGTCTCATCCTCCTTGGACATACACCCCATTAGAGCAGAATCATCAAAGAATTTCTGCAAGTGATGTGTCTTAGTGTTATACTTATAGTACAAGGTATACAGATTGAAGTGAAAATGGAGACAGGAATGTTCACTGTGGTGCTTCAGTGTTGCACACATCTATAGACTCATCCATCTATATATCCCTGAGCTTACCCCTTAACTGGGTTTGGTCAGTTGGCCAAGTCGGTCAGCAGAGGCCTTACGAACTCAAGGACTGACTTCAGGTGCTGTATTTTTCCTATACAGTGATCCCTCGCTATATCGCGCTTCGCCTTTCGCGGCTTCACTCCATTGCGGATTTTATATGTAAGCATATTTAAATATATATCGCGGGTTTTTTGCTGGTTCGCGGATTTCTGTGGACAATGGGTCTTTTAATTTCTGGTACATGCTTCCTCAGTTGGTTTGCCCAGTTGATTTCATACAAGGGACGCTATTGGCAGATGGCTGAGAAGCTAGATTGCTTACTTTTCTCTCTCTCTTGCGCTGACTATCTGTGATCCTGACGTATGGGGATTGAGCAGGGGGGCTGTTCGCACACCTAGACCATACGGACGCTCGTCTAAAAATGCTGAAAGATTATCTTCACGTTGCTATCTTTTGTGCAGCTGCTTCCTGAAACGACATGCTGCACAGTGCTTCGCATACTTAAAAGCTCGAAGGGCACGTATTGATTTTTGACTGAAAAACAAACTCTGTCTCTCTCTCTCTCTCTCCCTGCTCCTGATGGAGGGGGTGTGAGCTGCCGCCTTCAACAGCTTTGTGCCGCGGTGCTTCGCATACTTAAAAGCCAAACAGCCCTATTGATTTGTTTGCTAGAGATTGTTTTCTCTATCTATGTGACATTCTGTGCTCCTGACACGCACTCCTTTGAAGAAAAAGATATGTTTGCATTCTTTTAATTGTGAGACAGAACTGTCATCTCTGTCTTGTCATGGAGCACAGTTTAAACTTTTGAAAAAGAGACAAATGTTTGTTTGCAGTGTTTGAATAACGTTCCTGTCTCTCTACAACCTCCTGTGTTTCTGCGCAAATCTGTGACCCAAGCATGACAATATAAAAATAACCATATAAACATATGGTTTCTACTTCACGGATTTTCTTATTTCGCGGGTGGCTCTGGAACGCAACCCCCGCGATGGAGGAGGGATTACTGTATATACCCTCCTCAGTTGTCTCTTCAGTTGGTTATCAGTTCTGAACACCCTATACAGATGATCAGTTGTGTGTTAATCACTGGCTATATCATCTGAAGAGGAAGTACTTGTTGATGTAGAAGGGATGGCATGGAAGTACTGGTCACTTGAAGTAGATGGAGGTGGTTGAAGGAGAGTAAATCAATTAAAGAAATAGTTTAGGATGTTAGCCTTGTCCATATTCCTTTTTAACACCTGAGCTCTGGATTACTCCAGTCCAATAATCACAAGTAGTCCATTCCAAACATCCTTCATGTTATTCTGAGTGAGTTTGTTTTCTGCCCTAGCTCTGTAAGCTTCCTTTCCTTCACCCATCATCTTCTTCAGCACTCACTATACACCCCTTAAAGCCTCTGTCACCAGATTTGAATGTCTTCCCATTCGGGAGACTTTTTAGCTCCTTGGTAATCCAATGCTTGTTCTTTGCAATGCAGCACACTGATATTGAGGGTACAATAAGTGTTATGATAGAAGTTAATATAGTTTGTAATGCAATGGCTGTGTCTCTCAATATCTTCTCCAAGTGACTTGCACATCATTTCCCAGTCTGTCCTTTTTAGATAGATAGATAGATAGATACTTTATTAATCCCGATGGGAAATTCACAATAATGCAGCCATTTCAGCCTGCAAACTCAATTTCATCAATCTCCTGGTGGTAACAGGTTTCCATCTAATAGCAGGCTTTTAGGGAGCAGGATGGATCAGAGCTTAGTCAGATCTGCCCAATGGTGCCACATGTTTACACTTTAAAGCATTTTTAACATTTGAATAGAGCAGGTCAAGCTTGCCGTTTCCTCAAGTGGAACATGACATAATCTCATGAAGCTTGTCATTGTTCCTTCTAAATTCACCACATATTATAATTGAATGGCCAGAATGATTCATCATTAGGGTCTTGGTAACAGTGTAAATCATTTATGTTGCAGATTCCCTATTTGGTAAGGTAGGAACGTATACCCCTGTGCAAATTACGTGGATGAATTCCAAATTTTAGGTTTAACGTTAGTATGCTCCCTTTATCTGCTCTCAAAGTGATTCAGACAAATAAATATATGAAGTTTTTGAAATTAAATAAACATTAGCTTAAACGTAATGGAGGTTAAAGTAAAAAAATAACCTCAGAGCATACTATCTATTTGATTCTTGTGATTTTTGATTATACTGGAAGCCTTAAAATTTCACATTATCATGAGTTCTGTCATAAGTTGTATGTATTATGTTGACAGGTACAACATTAATCATATACAATTTGACAACTATAAAGAAAACTATGCTGTTTGACTCATAAAACAGTGTCCATGTGGACATTTATGGTGAATAAAGCAAAATAATAAAATGTGACAAAAATTAATTTGCCAAATACTAAAACAAGAAAATGGTGAGAATTAAAACTAAATAAAAACTAAAAAACAGAATCAAAAACTAAAAGTAAAAAATATATCAGAACTAGAAAAACAGTAGGGATAAGTACATCAGAGTCTGTAGTTTGAGAAACAGATGCTTCACAGACCCTCTGTTGGCTGCTTCCTTAAACAGTACAGTGGACACACTCATTGATATACTAGCATTCAAAGGTTTGGATGAAACTGCAGTAGAATGTAAAATAAATGTAAAGAATATGTTTCAATAGAGTGTCAAATATTACTTAATGAGGTAAAGGACATTCTCATAAAAAGAAAGGCCCTTGGTTTACGCAAAGCTGAAGATTGGTGCTGCATGTTGGGTGGCAGTATGACATTTGTGCTTAAAAATGTATAGTCAATTATGATATAAACCAAACAATCCTAGGATTCTCATTTCTTACGTTGTTGTCATATTGTGATTTCAATAAACAAGACAAGAAAACTAGACATTTTTTTAGTGTAATTTGTAAAAAGAGGAGGTTAGAGGTTAAAAGGATGTTACTCTTTAAATTTGGCAATGCACAGTTATTTGCAATACCTAGGTCACAGACATGACTTTGTCAAGTTGTTGATTCAACACTGAGGACATTAACACTAGAATTACCAGAGTCTATGAAAAAACACGTAGATCCGGCCCACCTTAAAATCGTTCTCATCTCTCCGCCAGCGTCTTTTGTCTTCTAAATATGCGGATTAAGATGAGAAGCAAGCAGCCGGCTATTCCATCCCCCACCGCTGCAGAACATTCACTAAGTTTTCCCAGCTCATGCCTTGTTTGATTATCTGGGAGTGACTGAAGTGCTGGAGCTTTAGAGTGGAAATAATAGATCGCTATTTAGAACACACGCATTTCATGTGTGTTCTGTTTCTATAGTAATCTGTGTAAACACATTTTTAAAACAGAAATATTTTTCATATTTTAGTAGTAAATGTCAAAATGTAGGCATAAACTATATAATGTATGAAGCCTGAAGTCCAAAGATCAAGTAAACACTTTCACAAAAGGTTCAAGAAAGAGACAACAGCTTCAGTGGCATAGCGGTAAGATTTGCTGACTTGTAATCAAGAGTCCCCAGTTCGATCCCCACTCACTCCCATATTTGCCGTTTTTAGTAGTGAGCTGCTCTTTTTGTTAATATTATACAGTACACACATACATTTTTTTTTCGTCTGTAACACACGGTGTGTATTTATAGGACTTGTAAAAGTTAACGTTTTTTAACTTTCATTCTCTCTAAATCACAATCACGATACATACTACCAATGGGATCTGATGCTGTTATTTTTCATGTGAAACGGAATAACTGGAGATGTGAGTGGTGTTTTGAGACAATGGAACTGGACATTCTCTCATCTGGAGGGATTAAAGCTGACACACAAACGCTGGCGAATCTGCCTTCTTCGTATCTCACTGTCACTTGATTTTTTTTTTTTGTTTATTCAGTTTTATTGAGTGTTCCTGCTGACGCTGAATTAGTGTGCACTTTATGGTGTATGATGTCAAAAAAAAAAAAACACAGACGTAGGTATATATGATATTTGGAATTATTCGTTTTATGACCTGTATAGTACATTTCGGAAAAGTTTGTGGCACGGATGCAACATTATTCATATTATTCATATTCAATTGCATAACATCTTGCGGTTTGTAATCAGTGACTGCGTGTTTTTTTTCCCTGATCTTGCCAATCCCCACATGTTGCTGTATGCTGTTTCTTTTGTACTCCAGGACATGCAGAGGATAGAATAGTACAGAGCAGTAAATTCAGCACTATATGCAATCATCAGATTCAAATGTTAACTGTTCACACACACGCAAGGATCGTCCTTCCTACATTTACAACGTGTGTACCTGTTACAATGTACACACTTCTCTCTATGCTGTGGTTTCTATTACACACCTGAAAGAAAGGGACAATATATGTGAAAACATCATCGCACTAATGCAATATTATTTGAAAACGAACAGCGTCAGATCGGGTGTGAATTTATGCTGGCGCTATTACTGAAAGAAAAAAAGATCAACATATGCATTGATCCTGCAGCACTGAATAAGCTCAAGCGCTCTAACATAACCACCAACCCTGCAAGTACAGACGCAAACCAAGTGTGATCAAGAGTCCCTGGTTCGATCCCCACTCACTCCTACATTTGCTGTTTTCAGTAGTAAGCTGCTCTTTTTGTTTATACAGTATACACATACACTTGGTTTGTGTCTGTACTTGCGCTGTTACTTAGAGTCAGATCGGGGGTGGGGGGATGTAATGTTAGAGCGCGTGAGAGCTTATTCAGTGCAGCAGGATCAACGCACATGTTGATCTTTTTTTTCTTTCAGTACATGTGCCTTCCCTGTTTATTTATATATCTAGTGACTTTTCTGCCTGTCTGTCTCTCTATTATGCAGTGCTGTCAATCTGTGTGTTATGGATCTTAAAAATAACAGTTATAAGGACATTTGTTCATGTTAATTGCAGTCTCAATTGTTAAAAAATATTTTAAAAGGAGCATCCCACATGAAAATATAACGATCTCATTAACTGACCGTGCATACAAATTTATAAATTTTATGTCCGTTTGAGGTTAAAAAGAAAGAAAAGAAGTAACACTTTATCCCCAGCGGGGAATTGAACTCATGTTTGTGAGGCAGAAAAAAAAAGAACACTTTCTCCTCAACAGGGAATCAAACTCAGGTCTCTGAGGGTCAGTCAGCCTGCTGCGCTCTGAGACAGCAAATCTTACCACTACGCCACAGAAGCTGTTGTATTGTTCTTGAACCTTTTGTGAAAGTGTTTTTTTGATGTTTGGACTTCATGCTTCACACATTCTATAGTTTATGCCTACATTTTGTAACATTTATTACTAAAATATGAAAAAGTTTCTGTTTTAACAATGTGTTTACACAGATTACTGCAGAAACGGAACACACATGAAATGCGTGTATTATTTCCACTCTAAAACTCCACTTCACTCCCAGATAATCAATCAAGGCATGAGCTGGGAGATGTTCGTGCACGTTCTAAGTCAGTGGGGGGATGGAATAGCCGGCTGCTTGAAGCTTGTTTTTATCGGTACATTTAGAGGACAAAGGATGCTGACGGAGAGGTGCGAATGGTTTTAAGGTGGGCCGGATCTACAAGTTTTTTCGTAGACTCTGGTAATTCTAGTGTTAAGTACCTATAAATCTCGCAATTCTGCCTCGTTATGTCAGAAAACTGTGTTTTAAACTGCATTTCACACTAAAATCAGACTGTTGAAATGATCTTTTGAGAGATTTATTACTGAAGACAGCCAGTTCTCTTAGTAGAGGAATCATAGTATCTTGTTTTAAAGGTGTATTCATTACTTTACTGTTACAGCTGTTTAAAAGGAGAACAGAAAACATAGAAAATCATTTGCAAGGGCAACTTAATCTAGGAAGACAGAGTATCACAGTTGTTAAAACTGCTGTACACAGCTCCAAGGTCCCATCTTGGGGTCAAATCCTATCCATGGTCAGTATGGCGCATGAACATTCTAACTGTGCTCATGTGGCCTTTTTTCTGAACACACAGTTATATTTGAATTGCAGATATTTCATCATCAGTTTTATCATCATTCTCAAACTTGCTTAATCCAGTACAGGGACACAGGTGGCCAGAGTTTACCCTAACAACACTGGGTGAATGGACGGAAACTATTCTGGAAAGGTTGTCAGTTCTTCACAGGGACTAATCACAAACACAGACACACACTCACATTTTAATGAAGGCAATATGTTTCCAATCAGCTTTACAAAAGTCATGAATTAATTTAGTTTTGACTTCCTAAGTACATTCTGCGCAAGTTACTAAAACAAGGTCAGCTAAATAAGGATGACTGTGGGTAACACTGCTGCCACACATATCCACTGTTCTGGGTTCAAATTCCACACCCAGTCATTGTATAGAGTTTTCACATTCTTCAAATATCGGTATAAATTTTCCTATTGGTACTTGGTTTGACTCACATTATTAACTGTTCAGTTACTTGTTATCCTCACAGGTGGCGCAGTGGTAGTGCTGTTGTTTTACAGTAAGGAGATTGTGGGTTCACTTCCTGGGTCCTCCCTATGTGGAGAGTGCTTTGAGTAGTGAGAAAAGCGCTATATAAATGTAAAGAATTATTACTTGGTGATTAAAAACTGGCCCCTGAGTAATGTGAATGGTTTGTATGAGTATGTCCTAGTCAAATCTGTGCCCTGCCTTGTGCCCTGTGCTCCTGGGACAGGCTCCAACTTACTATGACCCTGAATTGAATAAAAAAGGCTTTGAGATGGAGATGTGATAAGATTCTGAATGATCTTTCTTCAAAGAAAATGTCATGACATAATGTTGAAGTTACCCTTCAAAACCCGATTTCCTCTTTTTACTTTAATATCATAATCAGAGAAAATTAAACTGCTTCTGAATCAGCACAAGAATCAAAACTTTATAAATATGCAAATCATTCACTTAAAAATATATACTGGATATTTAACCATTATACCTTGCAGGCAAAAATCACTGATAATAACGTTAAAACAGATGGTCACATAAGTTTCCATACACTACATGTAATTTATTACACCAGGAAGGTTTATAACCTCTGCTGTGCCATGGAGATGATATCTACTGCTACTAGAGAAAACAATACAATATATTTATAAAAATGTGCTAATCTTTTCTGAAATCCAAACGTTACTGAAAAGAATTCTGCATAATCAAGTATCAAAGCCAAGAATGTTTGAGTTCAGCATTGAATACATCACAATGATCATTGGAATGCATAATAAATCCAAATGAAGAGACAACATGGATTTAAAAGGGGTTTATCAAAAGAGTTGAAAAAATAAATCAAAATGATCATTCACAAGTGAAGTGTTGAGTCCTCAGAATACTTTACCTACAAGGTCAGCTCAAGACTGTGTCTGCTTTTATAGATGTTTATGAGACAAAGTGATAAAAACCACAATTGTATTGCTTTCTATAACATGAACTTTATAAATGATAGAAAGAGGTATAAAGTATTAAGTACTATATTTGAAAACATTATGAAAAAATAAAAATGTCAACTTTATTTAACAGTATTTGGAATGTTTTTCCACGAAGGTATTTACACTTGGCTTACTGAATTGTTCAGTTTCTTCATATTCCACCATTAAATCACAAAAGTAAGTAGTGAGCTTGATTGTGATCGTGTATGATCATCAGGCAAATATACCACAACAGTTCCTTGGTAAACTGAAAACAAGCTTTGAGAGGACTGCAAAACAGCAATTCGAGGCTTTAAAAAAGGAAGCTGCAGACAGTCTAAAAAGCACTACAATTAAAAACTATGTTCTGGACAATCCAAACCAAAATCTTTCGGCATTGAATTCCGAGTGATGATTTTCCTCACATAAGAAACTAAAGAGTCAAAATGAAAACAAAATAAAACGATAAAGGTCACCTTGCTGAATTGGTTTGTGCACTCACTTTTATTTACTATAATTAAAACAGACAATCAAGAAATAATCTCAAAGCAAAAAGGTTTAGAAAACCATGAAATAGCCTGGAGAATAATTATCTTTTTACTAGCAGAAATAAACTGTTTTTGTAATACATACTTCATAACTCGAAATTTATAGTTTTGGCCAAGTTGCGGTCCATGTGGATTTTGCACACTATTCCTGTGTATATGTAGGTTTTTCTTTGTGTAGGCCAACTTACCTTTTACATCACAAATACTGTATTTGTGTTAGACTAGTGAATGTAAACTGGGGCACTGTAACTGACTGAATGGATTGGCTCCCTATACATGGTTGGTCCTTGCCTTGCGTCTGCTTCTACTAACATGGCCTCCAGCCTCTGTAACCCCAAATCTTGAATCAATTGGCTCAGATAATGTGGTTTATTCGGTCATGTTTTTAAACGTCTCAGTATTTGAAAAAAAAAATCATTCAAAACATAATGACCTGCTAGGTAAAGTCCTGTAATGACAATTTATTGCATCCACTGTATAGAAAACTATTTTGTTAAACGTATCATGGGAGGCAGATAAATATTTTTCTAAACAACCATGTTTTAACACTAGAATTACCAGAGTCTACGAAAAAACTCGTAGATCCGGCCCACCTTAAAACCGTTCTCACCTCTCTTTTGTCTTCTAAATGTGCCGATTAAGAGGAGCAGCGAGCAGCTGGCTATTCCATCCCCCACCGTCGCAGAACGTTCACTAAGTTTTCCCAGCTCATGCCTTGTTTGATTACCTGGGAGTGACTGAACTGCTGGAGTTTTAGAATAGAAATAATAGATCGCTATTTGGAATACATGCATTTCGTGCGTGTTCCGTTTCTACAGTAATCTGTGTAAACACATTGCTAAAACAGAAACTTTTTCATATTTTAGTAATAAATGTTACAAAATGTAGGCATAAACTATAGAATGTGTAAAGCCCGAGTTCCTAAGATCAAATAAACACTTCCACAAAAGCTTCACACACCATATAACAGCTTCCGTGGCGTTTGCCACTCAGACCGAGTAGCTTTTCTCTGCCTCACAAACATGAGTTCAATTCCCCGCTGGGGATAAAGTGTTACTTCTTTTCTTTCTTTTTAACCTCAAACGGACATAAAATTTGTAAATTGGTATGCACTGTCAGTTAATGAGATCGTTATATTTTCATGTGGGATGCTCCTTTTAAAATATTTTTTTAACAATTGAGACTGCAATTAACATGAACAACTGTCCTTATAACTTATTTTTTTCAAGATCCATAACACACAGACAGACCGAGCACTGCGTAATACAGAGACAGACATATACAAATAAACAGGGAAGGCACATGTACTGAAAGAAAAAAAAATCAACATGTGCGTTGTTTCTGCAGCACTGAATAAGCTCACCCTCTCTAACATCACCCCTCCCCCGATCTGGCTCTCTAAGTAACAGCGCAAGTACAGACGCAAACCAAGTGTAATCAAGAGTCCTGGTTCGATCCCCACTCACTCCTATATTTGCCGTTTTCAGTAGTAAGCTGCTCTTTTTGTTAATATTATACAGTACACACATGCACTTGATTTGTGTCTGTACTTGCGCTGTTACTTAGAGAGTCAGATCGGGGGAGGGGTGATGTTAGAGCAGGTGAGCTTATTCAGTGCTGCAGAAACAACGCACATGTTGATTTTTTTTTTTCTTTCAGTACATGTGCCTTCCCTGTTTATTTGTATATCTCTGCCTGTCTGTCTCTGTATTACGCAGTGCTCGGTCTGTCTGTGTGTTATGGATCTTGAAAAAATAAGTTATAAGGACGGTTTGCTGACTTGGAGCACCACTGCCTTACTGTGCCACAGAGACGCGAGTTCGATTCCCAGCTTTGAAGAAAGTGTTTTTTTTTTCCTCAAACGGACATTGAATTTATAAATTGGTATGCACTGTAAATCGTTAACTTTAAAATGTCAATCGCGGTTATTTCTGTTGATTAATTCATGCTTTTTTACTTAGAGTCAGAACAGGAGCTTTTTCAGCTTATTCAGCTTCTGATCTGACTCAAACAGCGCCAGTATAACTTCACACCCAACCTGACGCTGTTCGTTTTCAAATAATATTGCATTATTTCGACGATGTTTTCTGATTGGTACTATTCGCGTCATAAAATGATTTCTTCAAAACGTCACATATATTTGTCTCTTTCTTTTTTTAAAATGTGCGTTGTAGCACTCAGCAACTGGCCACCTGCATGTTCTTGCGCACACTAAATCAGACAGCGCTATATGCAATCATCAGATTCAAATGTTAACAGTTATATAGCACAGAATGGAAATCAGCAGTTCTTAGCATTCCACCTACTGTAACTTGCTTTCTTTTTTCTTCGGTTATAGTCTTGAATAAAAGTGCACTTGTTTTGTTATACTTTTACATCAACATATGTTCCTGTGTTTGAGCTACATGGGCATGCTCAAAAATACACGTATAATGCCACGAAAAGTGCATGCAGACACTTCAGTTCGCAAGCATTGGTACGACAATGCAGTCACAAGTACACTGCAGAGCTTTAGCGCGTCTTTATGTGAAAACAGCATCAGATGGGGAGTGTCTGATGATTGCATATAGCGCTGAAGTTACTGCTCTTTACTATGCTTTCCTCTGCATGTCCTGGAGTACAAAAGAAACAGCATACAGCAACACGTGGGGACTGGCAGTACTGGGGGAAAAAAACACGCGGTCGTATGTATCGTGATACACTGCAGAACTATAGCGCGTCTTTATGTAAAAACAGCAGTGTCAGGTGGGGGGCGGTAGGGATGGATCCTGAACGCGACTGAGACAATGAAAAGTGAATTTAAAAAAAATAAAGCTAACCTTTACAAATATCATAAATTACACCGGCTGATACAGACTGAAATCAAATGTATCTTTTTATTCTAAAATAGTGAAAATAAGAACACTTCTCAAATGGGAGTGGTGCAGGATCGAACTCATGACCTTCTGATTCCCAGTCAGCGACTGATACTATTACGCCACGGAAGCAGTGATAGTTAAGTCATGTCAATGTCTCACACTAAGACGGGTTTTTTTGGCGGTGGCTTTTTTTTGTACCTTTTGTGAAAGTGTTTCTTTGATATTTGGACTTCAGGCTTCATACATTATATAGTTTATGCCTACATTTTGTCATTTGCTACTAGAATTTTGTAAACCGTTTCTGTTTTAACAATGTGTTTACACAGATTACTGTAGAAATGCAACACATATGAAATGTGTGTGTTTCAAATAACAATCTATTATTTCTACTCTAAAACTCCACTTCACTCCCAGATAATCAATCAAGGCATTAGCTGGGAAAAGCTTGTTTACGTTCTAAGTCGTTGGGGGGATGGAATAGCCGGCTGCTGGCAGCTTGTCTTTATCAGTACATTTAGATGACAAAAGACGCTAGCGGAGAGGTGAGAAAGGTTTTAAGAAGCGATTTAAGGTGGGCCGGATCTACGAGTTTTTTCGTAGGCTCTGGTAATTCTAGTGTTAAAGAGCTGTTATTTAAGTATTTGTGCCTTTCTATTAATGTGAACTAGCCTGGTCATTCATCTCTGACCTCTCTTTTTTTTCTACCCACAGAACTGGTGCTCACTGTATTTTTTTAATTGCTCCATTAAGTATAAATTCAACAGACTCTAGTGTGTACAAATTTCATAGGATGGCCAATTCTGAGATGCTGAGACTAACATATTTGGGACCAATAATCATACCACAGTCAAAATCTCTTACCCATTCTACTGTATGTATATATACATTTACAGTGCATCCGGAAAGTATTCACAGCGCATCACTTTTTCCACATTTTGTTATGTTACAGCCTTATTCCAAAATTGATTAAATTCATTTTTTTTCATCAGAATTCTACACACAACACCCCATAATGACAACGTGAAAAAAGTTTACTTGAGGTTTTTGCAAATTTATTAAAAATAAAAAAAACTGAGAAATCCCATGTACATAAGTTTTCACAGCCTTTGCTCAATACTTTGTCGATGCACCTTTGGCAGCAATTACAGCCACAAGTCTTCTTGAATATGATGCCTCAAGCTTGGCACAACTATGCTTGGCCAGTTTCGCCCATTCCTCTTTACAGCACCTCTCAAGCTCCATCAGGTTGGATGGGAAGCGTCGGTGCACAGCCATTTTAAGATCTCTCCAGAGATGTTCAATCGGATTCAAGTCTGGGCTCTGGCTGGGCCACTCAAGGACATTCACAGAGTTGTCCTGAAGCCACTCCTTTGATATCTTGGCTGTGTGCTTAGGGTTGTTGTCCTGCTGAAAGATGAACTGTCGCCCCAGTCTGAGGTCAAGAGCGCTCTGGAGCAGGTTTTCATCCAGGATGTCTCTGTACATTGCTGCAGTCATCTTTCCCTTTATCCTGACTAGTCTCCCAGTCCCTGCCGCTGAAAAACATCCCCACAGCATGATGCTGCCACCACCATGCTTCACTGTAGGGATGGTATTGGCCTGGTGATGAGCGGTACCTGGTTTCCTCCAAACGTGACGCCTGGCATTAACACCAAAGAGTTCAATCTTTGTCTCATCAGACCAGAGAATTTTCTTTCTCATGGTCTGAGAGTCCTTCAGGTGCCTTTTGGCAAACTCCAGGCGGGCTGCCATGTGACTTTTACTAAGGAGTGGCTTCCGTCTGGCCACTCTACCATACAGGCCTGATTGGTGGATTGCTGCAGAGATGGTTGTCCTTCTGGAAGGTTCTCCTCTCTCCACAGAGGACCTCTGGAACTCTGACAGAGTGACCATTGGGTTCTTGGTCACCTCCCTGACTAAGGCCCTTCTCCCCCGATCGCTCAGTTTAGATGGCCGGCCAGCTCTAGGAAGAGTCCTGGTGGTTTCAAACTTCTTCCACTTATTGATGATGGAGGCCACTGTGCTCATTGGGACCTTCAAAGCAGCAGAAATTTTTCTGTAACCTTCCCCAGATTTGTGCCTTGGCACAATCCTATCTCGGAGATCTACAGACAATTCCTTTGACTCCATGCTTGGTTTGTGCTCTGACATGAACTGTCAACTGTGGGACCTTATATAGACAGGTGTGTGCCTTTCCAAATCATGTCCAAGCAACTGAATTTACCACAGGTGGACTCCAATTAAGCTGTAGAAACATCTCAAGGATGATCAGGGGAAACAGGATGAACCTGGGCTCAATTTTGAGCTTCATGGCAAAGGCTGTGAATACTTATGTACATGTGCTTTCTCAATTTTTTTATTTTTAATAAATTTGCAAAAATCTCAAGTAAACTTTTTTCACGTTGTCATTATGGGGTGCTGTGTGTAGAATTCTGAGGAAAAAAATGAATTTAATCCATTTTGGAATAAGGCTGTAACATAACAAAATGTGGAAAAAGTGATGCGCTGTGAATACTTTCCGGATGCACTGTATATAATGCACACACACAAAACATGGTCTGAACACACCAGAATGACTAAAAAGAAAAAAAATTTAATTTAAAAAGAAAGAAAGCCTATGACTTGACAGAAACAGTGAGGCATTATGCACACATATTGCTAGTGCTGCTGAATAATTTGTTGACTGAAATTACTCAGTTTTAATGTGTCAGAGAGAGGATATGCAGCATTGTTCATAATGGGCCTCAGTGTTATTTTAATTCTCCCTTTTGGTAGTACCTCCAGGGAGTACAGAGTGTGTCCCATAACCTAGCCTGTCCTTTTAATTTGCTTGTTGATTTGGTAGGCCTATCTTGAATTGATGTTACCAGCCCAGCACACTATATCACAGAAATCACAATGGCCATCAAAGAATTGTAGAATTTGTGAAGGAGGTCACTACCCACATTAAAGGAATTCAGTCTCCTACCGAAAATACAGCCTGCTATGCCCTTTCTTATATAGCTGCTCTGTGTTATGAGACTAGTCCAAACTGTCATTGATATGGACCCCCAAGTACTTGTAGGAGTGGAACAACTCTACATCCACTCCCTGAATATTCATCAGACATACAGGTTCTTTGGTGCAGCAAAAATCAATGACTATTTCCTTGGTTTTGCTGATGTGAAGACACAGACAATTCTCTTTGGACCAAGAATCAAAGTTCTCCACCTTATACTCTGTCTCATTCCCCTTATCAATACACTGCATAAGTGCAAATTTCTTCAAGTGACTTGACCTGGTGTTACAATTTCAGCCTGAGGTGTACAGGGTGAAGAAAAAAGGACACAGGACTGTTCCCAGTGATGCTCCAGTGTTGCTCACATCTGTATCAGAAACAGTCCATGAGTTTCACAAACTGTGGCCCACCTTACAGTCAATCCATTATTCAGGACACTATGATTCACGGTTTGGTGGAACATACTATCTATGTTAATGGACAGGTAAATATAATACCAACTAATTATTGAAATACCAGTTCTGGTAGAACTTTTGTTTCACTACTGAATTGTGCATGTTGGGAAAATCTATTTGTCCATCCAACCTGTTGTGTTACAGGCAAGATTGTCTCCCTGGCTTGCATTTATATGTTGCTTCGCTGTTATTTTTGTTGTTTTGAATTATTATTTTTCATGTTTTTATGTTATTTCTGTTATGTTTGTCATTACATAAAGTCTTTTTAATTGTGCCTGCATTCCTTGTTCTTTGTAGGTGGAGTCCAGGTTTTTGCAGATATCACCACCACATTCTGCCTTCTTCTAGCTTAATAACTAGCACAGAGGAAAGGATTCAGCAGAGGTACACTGAAGTTGTCTGGAGTCGATTGTGAGTATTGTTTAACACTAGATTACCTGAAGCCTAAGAAAAAAATTGTAATCCCAGGACACCTTAAATTCCTTTGCACCTCTCCATTAGTGTCTTTTGATTTGTAAATGTGTCGAAATGTGTAAGGAGCAAGCAGGCTGCTATCCTATCCCGCCGCAACTCAACTCGGGCAAAAAATTCTCCCAGTTCAAGTCTGTTTACCTGGAGTTGTATAGGGTAAATAATATATCGTTATTTGGAACACATGCATTTCATGTGTGTTTTATGTCCACAATGATCTATATAAATGTAGGATGACAGAAAATGTGAGGCAAGAAATGTTGAAAACATAGCTAAAACAAACTTTATTCATATTATAGTACTAATGACAACATTTTGACATGAAGTGTATTGTGTGAAGACTGAAGTCCAAATATCAAATAAACACTTTCACAAAAATTACACATATAACAAAACAAGTGTGCTTTTATTCAAGAATATAACCAAAGAAAAAGAAATCGTGTTTGGGTATGATGCCGACACGGCTGCTTGGGTGGTGCAGCGGTAAGAACTGCTGACTCATAATCAAGAGGTTGCTGGTTTGATTCCGGGCACTTCCTTGAATTACTGTTTTGAGTAGTGAGCTGCTCTTATATTTACTATTATAGAATAAAAACACACATTTAATTAGAGTCTGTAACAGCCGGAGTAAATTTATGGTACTTGTAAAGGTTTAAATTTTTTTGTTTTTTTATTCAGTTTTATTCTCCCAGTCGCGTTCACGCTCCCCACCCCCTGATCTGACATTGCTGTTTTCACATAAAGACGTGCTGTAACAGAGGTGAACTCAGATGAGGATGAGGGTTCTACATCAGAGAAAGAGAACAGAAGCCCTCCCTGCAAGAAACGTCCACTCACACATAAGCACAACGTAGCTGCACCAGGCGTAAAGGCGAAAGATAGCACTGTTTGGATGCAGCAAGAGGTCAAGGGTCATCCTGCCAGTGAATCTGACACATGCATGTCCTTCAATCTAACAGCAGGGCATGCCGAGCTCGCCAAGGTATTGTGCAAAGTTCTGTTTGTGATTATGTTTTATGATGATCTTTATATGAAAAGCATTTATATGTTTTGCTCTTTTGAGCATTTTTATTATACTTTTCATTTTCTGAATAAATATTGTTATTTGATGAAGATTCTGCACTTTGAATGGTCTCTTCAAGTCAGAGTTTAATAGGGTATTTTGGATTTCTGTCCAAAAACAGAGGAAAAGATTCCATGAGAGAGACAGAGAGATAGAGCAACCTAAGGTAGGAAAAGACCTTTCTTTAACTCTAAAATGTGTACACGGTTGCACACTGCAGTGCGCTGTTTTGTTTTGTTTCATCAGGGTCCAATTTTCCATTTTAGACTACAGGTGCTGGTCATAAAATTAGAATATCATGACAAAGTTGATTTATTTTAGTAATTCCATTCAAAAAGTGAAACTTGTGTATTAGATTCATTCATTACACACAGACTGATGTATTTCAAATGTTTATTTCTTTTAATGTTGATGATTATAACTGACAACTAATGAAAGTCTCAAATTCAGTATCTCGGAAAATTAGAATATCAATTAAGACCAATGCAAAAAAAGGATTTTTAGAAATGTTGGCGGGTGGCACGGTGGCGCAGTGGGTAGCGCTGCTGCCTCGCAGTTGGGAGACCTGGGGACCTGGGTTCACTTCCCGGGTCCTCCCTGCGTGGAGTTTGCATGTTCTCCCCATGTCTGCGTGGGTTTCCTCCGGGCGCTCCGGTTTCCTCCCACAGTCCAAAGACATGCAGGTTAGGTGGATTGGCGATTCTAAATTGGCCCTAGTGTGTGCTTGGTGTGTGGGTGTGTTTGTGTGTGTCCTGCGGTGGGTTGGCACCCTGCCCAGGATTGGTTCCTGCCTTGTGCCCTGTGTTGGCTGGGATTGGCTCCAGCAGACCCCCGTGACCCTGTGTTCGGATTCAGCAGGTTGGAAAATGGATGGATGGATGGATAGAAATGTTGGCCAACTGAAAGGTATGAACATGAAAAGATTTTCTATGGGGTTAATGTCAGGCGAGTTTGCTGGCCAATCAAGAACAGGGATACCATGGTCCTTAAACCAGATACTGGTAGCTTTGGCACTGTGTGCAGGTGCCAGGTCCTGTTGGAAAATGAAATCTGCATCTCTATAAAGTTCGTCAGCAGCAGGAAGCATGAAGTGCTCTAAAACTTCCTGGTAGACGGCTGCGTTGACCTTGGACCTCAGAAAACACAATGGACCAACAACAGCAGATAACATGGCACCCCAAACCATCACTAACTGTAGAAACTTTACACTGGACCTCACGCAACGTGGATTCTGTGCCTCTCCTCTCTTCTTCCAGACTCTGGGACCTTGATTTCCAAAGGAAATGCAAAATTTACTTTCATCAGAGAACATAAGTTTGGACCACTCAGCAGCAGTGTAAAGACGAGACGCTTCTGACACTGTCTCTTGTTCAAGAGTGGCTTGACACAAGGAATGCGACAGCTGAAACCCGTGTCTTGCATATGTCTGTGCGTGGTGGTTCTTGAAGCACTGACTCCAACTGCAGTCCACTCTTTGAGAATCTCCCCCACATTTTTGAATGGGTTTTGTTTCACAATCCTCTCCAGGGTGCGGTTATCCCTATTGCTTGTACACTTTTTTCTACCACATCTTGTCCTTCCCTTCACCTCTCTATTAATGTGCTTGGACACAGAGCTCTGTGAACAGCCAGCATATTTAGCAATGACCTTTTGTGTCTTGCCCTCCTTGTGCAAGGTGTCAATGGTCATCTTTTGGACAACTGTCAAGTCAGCAGTCTTCCCCATGATTGTGTAGCCTACAGAACTAGACTGAGACCATTTAAAGGCTTTTGCAGGTGTTTTGAGTTAATTAGCTGATTAGAGTGTGGCACCAGGTGTCTTCAATATTGAACCTTTTCACAATATTCTAATTGTCCGAGATACTGAATTTGGGACTTGCATTAGTTGTCAGTTATAATCATCAACATTAAAAGAAATAAACATTTGAAATACATCAGTCTGTGTGTAATGAATGAATCTAATATACAAGTTTCACTTTTTGAATGGAATTACCGAAATAAATCAACTTTGTCATGATATTCTAATTTTATGACCAGCACCTGTATTATGTTGGCCATACCAAAATGCTCTAAATAACATACTCTTACCACACTGCCAGGTTTGGCTGCTTTTGTAGTCAGATACTTTATCCTTTCTTTTATATCTGTAACCCCAGGCAAAGCAATAGAGTAGCAGAACAGACAGAAGAAAAAGTTACACACTTATTCATGTATTATGGGTAATATGCCCCAAATAGCAGAGTACAATGAGTGCTTGTAAAATAACATAATCTTATAACAAGCTACCTGATGATTTTCTGTCTTATTATGCTGACTGATCTCTGGTCTGGTTAGGTGTTTGCTATAACATGGCCTTTAAATGGAAAGCGAAATGGCCCAATCTCCTCTATGGACAGAATAATGGTGAGACCTCTTCTCAGGATGGAAAATGGGTCGGGGAGAGAGAGACAGAGTAAGCCTCTCTATCAGCCTCATTTTAAAGGAATACTGTGGCTTTTTAACATATCACTTGAATCACTGGGTGTGCAGTTCCCAAAGAAACAGCTCAGACAAAAACCAGTCTCAATTCGAGCCTAGTCCAGCTGCAGCCTGTTAATGTCCTCCAGTCCAGCACCCTTAGACTACTTTTGTTCTTGTCGACATTTTCTAGATACACAAATGTAGTTTAAAACAAGCAAGAAAGGAAGGACAGACAAGTCATAAACTACCTTCTCAAAGCTGGTTCCAGTTTGGGCCTTTTTAATTTGTGGGGATCATACCATGTTCTGTCTCTGATATTACAAGTACTTTGGTACAAAAATCTTCAAACCTACAAGTCCAGCTGGCCAGTCATATCAAACTTTGATATTTCAGCAAGGAGCTAAACAACTGCAAGCAATATTTCTTACCTGACTTGGTAAGTTGTTAATGCCCTCAAGCAAGGACTAGCTAAAACTTCCTTGCATTTTAAAATTAGATATTGTTAAACATTAAATTCCCCATTAGATTAAGCATTTAAAAATTAGAATGAAAATAGTATTGCTCAAATATATTTGATAAAGGCAATCTATACATTTTTTTTATAGTAGCTGTTACAATTTTTTTTCTCTCCACAACAATGGGGTAGGTTGGGGATAATGCTCTGTTCCAGAAGCAATATCTTAGAAAATACAGGCCTGGGAGCCTTGACATGGACTATAGTTACCCCTGTGATAATATTCAATAGAGTTCAGGCTTTATTTTGAGATACTCAAGTAGACCAATTAAAGTAGCAGCTGAAGTCGAACATGAGGCTTAGGGGAGAAAAGGATCAGTAAAGGGTAAAGTGGCCATAGATTTTTTACCCTAACCGAGAATACTTAGAAGCGAAAACAGGAACATTGTAAGTTTTAGAAATAAAAAGGTGTGTGGTGTCCTATGTTTATAAACCCTAGAAGGGAAAGGTAGGAGTTTTGTTTATGGTGCATTTTACACCTCTGTTAATTGTCCCTGGTGCTTTGATGATAATATTTAGGCCATTGTGCCTTGAATAAAATTTTTACAGAGCTGCTTCATTTGTGTTAGTGTGTAACCATTAACATGGTGACTATCCATCCATTATCTATATGCAGTATATGCAATGTTTTCAGTCCTATACAATTTGTTTTTTTAACTTTTTGAATCTGTCTCATAATTTGCTCTCTTGGTCATGAGTATCTTTGTAAGAATAGAATGCCAAAATTTAGTAAGCAATTAGAATAAGCAGAAATATTTCTCTGATATCACCTAATCAGTGATTTTAACATAAAAAGTATTTCCACAAAAATAAAGTAAATGGCAAAATATCCATAATTACTTTTTCTTGATCACAATCTCTTAAATAAAGTCAAAATATTATAAATTTATATAGTTAAATAACTTACTGAAACCACAAGTTTGTGTATTGCCGCATTTATAATAACTACGGAAAATATTGCAAAACAAATTTAAAATGTCTGCAAGAAAATTACTAAAATTATATTATAGAAATATGCTTACTTTTTCTATAAATTAAAAAGTCTTCCCCGTTACTTAATAATACACAGTAAAAAGAAAATGTATTTTAAACCAACTTGTTATCCTGTTATTGCAGTGTGTCCCAGTCTTTTTCTAGATAAAATTAAAGTAAATGATGACAAAGAAAAAAAAACACTTGACAGTTATTAAAAGAGAAACGTTCCTCACATATGCTTTGGAATACTCATCACTCTGAGAAGCACTTGTGACTTAGTAATGTAGCCAGAAAAGCTTTTAAAATGTAAGCAGTGCAGATAAAGAGGCATTTCAGTATGAGAAATGAAGCCTGAGGGGTGTTTGAGAGATGCAGAACTGGCAGAACAGTGACAAAAGCAGCAGTTTTTCCGGTAATGTATCAAAACGAACACAATACAGATTCACTGTATTACAGCAAACTGTGTCAGAAAAGACAACAAAACCTGGGTGGGAAAAATAAATCAACAGTGTCAATTCCAATATACTACTTCCATACTTAATTATACAAAAAGAACAGCAAAAAGAAACAGAAAAAAAATCTGGTAAGAATATAAACATTAAAGGGCAAAAAGTAGTATTGCATGACATGTTTGTAGAAACTACTGTACTTATAAGGGTGCATTTATCAAAACATTTTACCAGTATGTTTTGTAACAACTACATGGGTTAAGCATGTCTTAGAAATACAGACACTTGGCTTATGATATTAGTTGCTGCTGGATAGGATATAGCACCTAACAGTAGTGGTAGTGTTGAGCTTAGCTCTGGTTGGATAAACTCTTTCTATACACAACCTTGAACTGGAGAAAGAAGGATTACAGCATGGATAGATAAATGAGCAAAAGTGTTCTGAAATAGTCTAGCATTGTGTTCAGAGCTGGTTCCTAACATTTCCCCCAACTTCCTAGAACTCTAAAGCATATTTGAGCAGGTTTAAAGCATTTTTTTATTTTACATAAAGTTATAATTACATAAAACATTTTGCTGTGAAGCTAGTGCAACATACTGGTCACTGGATAGGTTACACTTTTGTATCTCAAACACAGGCTAATATACATTCCCACTGATGACCTCATTAGCAGTTTCTTAAGTATGCAATTGATGAATTAACTTTTATACCAGGAAGAAATCAAGGGTCAATGATAATATAGGTGTTCAAAAATATTTCAATGAAATTTGGGGAAACTGATTAGGAGTTTTCAGATGAGCTGGAAATACCTTATTATTTTTCCCATTTAATGCAATGGGATATTTTTTCAATAACTGATTTTCATCTTTTGACCCACTTTCAGGAACAACTTACAATCAGATACTGAGGTATAACTGTACACCCTTGTTCATGTTAATAGTTGTACAATTTTGATCAAAACCAACCATCATTTTGTCCTTAGTAAGTCCTAAATTTAGATAGATAAATCTGATCTCGGGTGGCAAACAACACATACCAGATTGCAATGTTGTTATTTTGCAATCAACAAAAAAAAATCTACTTACCCTACTATAAAGTGGATCCAAATGTTTTCAAAATTCTCAACTGCTTGTCCAGGTGATGTTGTAACATAATGTTCAAAATTAGTTAGTCATTATCCAGCCCGCTATATCCTAACACAGGGTCACAGGGGTCTGCTGCAGTGAATCCCAGCCAACACAGGGCGCAAGGCAGGAACAAATCTCTAGGCAGGGCGCCAGCCCACCAAGAGCACACACACACACACACACGCCCACACACCAAGCACACACCAAGGATAATTTAGGATCGCCAATGCACCTAACCTGCATGTCTTTGGACTGTGGGAGGAAACTGGAGCACCCAGAGGAAACCCACGCAGACACAGGGAGAACATGCAAACTCCACCGTGCCGCACCTGTTCAAAATTAGTTTTCAGTAAAATTGTACATGCATTCTTTATTTTATTGGTAATTAAGTTTATAAAATTAGATTAGAGCAACCTGACAATAAATGGATTAGGAAAAATTTGCTCTACTCAGTACGTACCAAGGTAAATAAATTCTCCTCAGATACGTGTTTGTGTTCTGTCAGATAGAACCAGTATAAACTAAACCTGCAGTGACAAAAGCAGGTTTGACATAGACTGGGTTGGTAAAAGTTTTCAAGGATATAAGTGATGCCTAAACAGGACTGGTCAAAGGATATGAGGCCTGAACCAAGGGGTGACCTTTACACCAAAGAAGCATAAAACCAACATAAATTGAAGCTAACAGAGAAATTCAGAGACTCTATTATTCAGGTCTATGTAACAATATGCAAGCTTTCGAGGCAACTCAGGCCCCTTCTTCAGGCAAGAGTAATCTTGCCTGAAGAAGGGCCAAAGTTGCCTCGAAAGCTTGAATATTTGTAATCTTTTTAGTTAACCAATAAAAGGTGTCATTTTGCTTGACTTTTCTCTACATTCATAATGGCTAACACGGTACACCACCCTAGTACTACAGGTCTATGTAATAAAGGGTCTGACAGTTACAATATGGTTATCCTAGGGTCTTCCATGATAAAATACAAACACAACTACATTTGCTCTAAGAAAGGAACAATTTAGAGTCACCAGTTAAGCCTAACACACACATCTTTAGTGATGTGAGTGAAAATCTAAAGTATCCTGAAGAAAATCCACATAGACATTGAGGTAAAATGCAACTTCCACACATACAACACGTGGATATTGGATTCAAAACCAAGACACCAGATCAATAAAGAAACATCAGTAACTACTACGGTATCTTCCTGCTCAGTTATTTACTTTATTGAAAGTATTTTGATGTTCTGAAAATTAAACAGGGCTGTTTCACTGTGCAAAATATAATTACAGGTAAAATGTTTCAACAACTGAATTTTCTTGACTTTTTTCATAAAATTAACTGATATCTAATGCAGTTTTTTTATTTTATTAATTGATATCACTCTTGAACACCTAAAGTGTGTGTCTTTAGTTTATCCACTAATTAATATGTAGATTACATGCTTGGTGATGTTTCATATTCGTTTTGTACAAGGTTTTATTCAGCCCTGAAAGGCAAACCATCTTTTTTCTTTTTTTTTTTTAGATTTCAAAGATTGTGAAAGAGGCTATTGCCACTGCTTAAAACAGAGCTTGCAAATATTGCATTGAATATTGTATGTCTTTCTTTTTGCATTTGTAAAATAAAATCAATAATTCAGCTAAAGGGCAGTATAAAGTTATCATTTAAGTTCATGGTATTGTGTCCATTGTGCACATCCCACTATGTTTAATTGAGGTCTATTAGCTAAGCTCACCGCAGACAGCATCAAAGGGTGCTTATACTACTCACTCTCGGCTGGAGCCATCAAATTCTATTATCGTAGGGTACACTTTTTTCTGGTGTTTATAAATGCCCTCATAAACCAGGTAAAGTGTCAGCTGAAACTTTTTGTGAATGGCTCAATATTGTATTACTGGTCATGGTTTTCTGTTGTGACTATGCCAACATACAAAACAAAGACCCTTCTAAGATAATTAAATGGACTATGTTTTGATGTTAGACAGCTAATAGAGAAGCATCAAGAAAGGCTTATGATAGAATGTCATGGCAAGAGGTCTGGAGGTGCATGAGGGTGAAATGAGTACTAGAGAAGTATGTGAGGAGTGTCAAGGATATGTATGAGGGAGTGAGAACTCAGGTTAAAAGCAGTGTTGGGGTAACAGACAAGATCCCAGTTAAAGTAGGTCTGTACCAGGGATCTTCTTTAAGTTTTTACCTCTTTTTTTTGATCTGGTTATGGACATGATGAGTCTTGATACAAAAGACCACCTAGTGCATGTTTTTTGCTGAAAACATTGTGTTGTTTAGCAACAGAAAAGAGAATGTGAAGTAGAAGCTAGAAGAATGGAGAAGGGCTTTGGAAAATAGTGGATTGAAGATAAACAGAAAGAATACAGAATATTGAGATGTATGTGTGGAGTTACAGAAAGGACAGAAAAAGAAATGAGACAATCAGAGGTACAACAAAAGTGGAAGAAAGTACAGGAAAGTAGGTGGAAGTGGTATGGACATGTGATGAAGACAGACAATGAATATGTGGGCAAATGAGTGATGGGAATGGAATTATAGGGGAAGAGACAGAGAGGAAGTCCAAAGCGGAAGTGGATAAAGTAAAAGAATATCTGAAGGAAAAAGGTTTGACTGAGGAGGTGGTGGTACAGAACCAAGCTGTTTGGAGAAGATTGAAGTGAGAAAGAACATGAAGAAAAAGAAGAAAATACTGAAATGGATCAATACAATGAATGTATCAGAATTATTTCAAAATAGCCAGCCTCATAATTATTAATTGATGGGTGAACACTTCCTGAACGACACAGTTGTCCAAATGGGGTGGGTTTGTGGATACCACTGTGAGTGAATGAAAAGATGGACCTCTGGAGAGAGCAACATACAATTGTCCGTGACTGAAAGCGGGATCATCTGTGACGATGGAGGCCACGCTGGTGAAAGTTACTTCGTCGGTAGGGATAAGTATCAGCACTTGTTCATAAAGGTGTAGCGAGTCTTCGTTGTTGACGCTTAATATAGCTTGCGTACTGAGTTGTTCTGGAGTCACAGTTGAGAAACACTTTTTTAATGTCTTTTAAGCACAGGGAAAAAAATTAACATGTGAAACATCCGTAATGTAATAAGCCACCAAGAAAAGTAACATTGCAATAATGCACGCTACGATCCGATCGCTGTAAACAGAAGTAAAAACAAAATCGAGCCCAGTGCATTCTTTAACTGCCTTGTAGCGCAGTGGTAGTGTTGCTGCTTTGCAGTAAGGAGACTGTGGAAGATTTTGGGTTCGCTTCCTGGTTTCTCCCTGTGTGGATAGCGCTTTGAATACTGAAAACACCGGTATATCAATGTAATGAAGTATTCTTATTCTTATGCGTCCAGCGCTCGCTCTCTCTCGCGCGCGCCTGTATGTGTGTGTGTGTCGCTCGCTCGTTTGCTGCACGTGTTCCTGCAGGCATACTAGTAAGTGAATGAAAAGATGGAACACTAGAGAGAGCAACATACAACTGTCCGTGACTGAAAACTGGTTTTGGCAGATACATGCACATCTTTTTGAAAGTTTGGCCCTGTGCCTTATTAATTGTCATCGCAAAGGCAAATCTAACAGGAAATTGTCTTCGTGTTAAAGTAAAAGGCAAATTATCCGCGACAAACTGTTTTACACGCTGCATACCAACCCGCGCTGTAGTATAAGCCGTATCGCCGCTTTTTAAATGTTTTTTAAGCAGAGGGAAAAAATGAACATTTGCAAAATCCGTAACGCTGCTTTCAGTAAGTACAATGCGCACGCGTTTAATTTGTCGGCCACTTTTTGCCAGCCGTCTTTTCTGGTTTGGGCTGCTTTTGCAGTGTTACCGCTTGTGCATATTAAATCTTGAAATCCTTCGAGTAACTAATTAACTAACTAACACCCACCCACCCAGCTTGTGAGAAAAAAATGCGCCCACTCTTTCATCATTTTGTTGCAGCCTATCAAAGACTTCTTGATCATGTTTTCTAGACTCAATATACATTGGCTTTTCATTCAGCGCGGGGGCGCGCATTCATCTCGGATTATTACATCCTGCTAGACTAATCTGCTACACGGCTGCGTTTGAAAAACCGACTTATCCCTGATGAGTTTCACCAGCATTAATGATTAGGAATCTGGTTGGAACAAAACCCTGCATCCACAGGGGTTCACCAGGACCGAGTTTGGGAAACACTGCTGAACACAGACGAAACCGACTCAGGTGAGGAGTTGGGGCGGGCAAAGTCGCTGCAGCTATTGATTATTCAGTGTTGTTTGCCTGGGTGTCTGATCTGCTCGACGGGATCATAAATAAAAAGGAAAACAATGTGAAGGCAATGTCACAGGTGATCCTGTGGTATAGCGGGTCCACAGCTCCCCTTCAAAAGGCCATTTTAAAATAAATAATCATCATACTCGCAGCGTAGAGAGGGGCGTGGAAGTGTGGCTGAAACGGTTTCCGGGTGGAGTCGTGCTGCGGGCATTTCTCCCCTGTGCAGTGTGCGAGCGAGTGAGGAGAGAGAGAGAAAGCCGGTACGTTAGAGTGAGCGAGAGCAGGCTCGAAGGCAATGTGTTCCTGTGGTATAGTGGGTCCATAGCTCCCTTTCAAAAGGCCATTTTTAATCAGGCAACTGACAGTAGTGGAGTCAGGCACAGAGAAGATCAGCTGCTGAGAGAGCGTCTCGACTGTTGCAGAGCCTGCATCGGTGAAGCAGGTGAGACACTAATGAAAAAGAAGCACAGGGCTTATTGGTTTGTAAAGACTGCTTCCTTCATTGTGTTTTAACCTCAGTTTTAAAGGATTGCACGGCTCTCTCTCTCGCGCTGCCTGTGTGTGTGCATCTGTCTCTCTGTGGCGCTGCCTGTGTGTGTGCGCGCGCCTCTCTCTCTCGCGCTGCCTGTGTGTGTGCCTCTGTCTCTCTCTGGTGCTGCCTGTGTGTGTGTGCGGCTCTCTCTCTCGCGCTTGCCTGTGTGTGTGCGTCTGTCTCTCTCTGGCGCTGCCTGTGTGTGTGTGCCTCTGTCTTTCTCTGGCGCTGCCTGTGTGTGTGCGTCTGTCTCTCTCTGGCGCTGCCTGTGTGTGTGTGCCTCTGTCTTTCTCTGGCGCTGCCTGTGTGTGTGCGCGGCTCTCTCTCTCGAGCTGCCTGTCTGTGTGCCTCTGTCTCTCTCTGGTGCTGCCTGTGTGTGTGCCTGTTTGTGAACCAAGGTTCCACTGAGGTTGACTAATAAAAAGTCAACGTGGCTCAGAGCTGCATGTGGACTGTGGCACAGACAAACAGAAATGACGGCATGTTTTCCGAGGCGTCGCGTCCGAGTTGGTGGGTGTGGCTGTGCAAGTTTTCGTTGTATCCAATGGTCTTAGAGTTGGTAGGCGTGACTCCTTCCTGCGTGCTTTCATAGGTGTCTTGCCCGCTCTGGCGGCGGCTTAGAGAATCTATATATGGCTCCTTCCTGCGTGCTTTCATGGGTGTCGTGCCGCTCTGGCGGCGGCTTAGAGAATTATATATATAGATAAACAGTGAATAATACATTTAATCAATGAGAAGTGCATCAAGACTTAGGTCAAAAGACACTTCTTCATATAAAAGATTAATGGAATTTGGACCAATCAATCTACTGAGTTATGTAGTTGAAGAAATTTTAACAACCTTTAAAAAGTATCTGAATGACATATAGGGAAGGTTGATAAGCTGATTGGTCTACTATCAAAAATAAACCCATGAAAGTTCTTATATGGGTTTATAGGCTTTCTTATACCCGGCAGTAATAAAGTGCATTATTTTTGACTGTCCATGTAATTAAACTGTGGTACTGGCCTATATGCTCAGTTACACATCCATCTTTCAGTCCTACTTGCCTTTACAGACAGAGATGTTGGAAATTTTGGACTGGAGGCCTAGAAACATAGCACTAGTGACATAAACACCTACCAAGCAGAGTGTGTGTTGTATGTCAATAATAAAAATACATCTATTATTGTTTTAATGTTGTGTAATATGTTTCATGCATGCTAATAATTTAGTGCCATTAAAACTTTAAGTTGAGTAACTTTTATTGTAGAAAACACCAATGTTATATAAATAAAAGGAAAAGGAGTAAAAAATGTTCATTACTTTGAAAATCACTTATGATGAGCCCAGTCCTGTGTAAAATAAACAAATAAATAAATGAAAAATGCCTGAGTCTTTTGAACACTTGTCTGATTAAGAGGCTCCTGGTGCTTATCAAAGCTCACAGCATGAATCAAAATTCCTAAATATTTATTTTGCCTTTCTTTAACTAAAGAAAACTCAAAAGACAATTTACAATCTCTATTTGAGACAGAAGGTCTTTAATTATTCAGCAGTCTGTGCAATATTCTACAGACAAGAAACCACAATTACCTGTATTTCACACCAAAGGGCTCCAGCAGCATAATCATAAACTTAGTCAGACTTCCCTTTTCTTCTAAAATAATCCATAGGTAAATAATGAGATGGTTTAAATTGAGTACTAGCGTCACTTTCTAACATTTTTTTCAGTGATGATCAAGGCTTTTTGGACATTTTTTCTTGATGTGCAGTTAAAGCAACAGTCTTGATTAACAGTTCAAAGAGAGATTGATGGCACAGCCTATCCTAAAGCTATATAAGCCGGGCTGTTATCACTTTCAAATCTGAGAATATAATGATCATTAAATGCATTTTGTTATTTGATCTCTCAACAGAATTGGTGTTCCTCACTTACTCTGTATAATAAAAAGCTATTACATAATGAAGTATTTGAATTTTGTTATTCTTGCTGTATTTACGTGATGTCATTGTGCCACCATATTGTTTACTGTTTTCCTGTGGTCATTTTATGATTTTATTTTCATGGGTGCTACCAAAGTAATTATGGCAATGGTTCCTACTGCTGGTATTATTATAATAATATTATAGTTATTATAACACTAACTGATATTGATAACTGACACTAAGGATATGTGGAAAATTATATGCTAGGGTGCACAGATCCAGGGATGAAAAACTTAAAATGCTTCCGCAGTGTGATTGCATCTCTCTGGCTTTAGCAGATCTGTGTCTATAATTATCAAGTTGCTCAGAGTAAGAAAATGGTCCAAACTTGCTCAGATTCTCAGAGTGACGCACATTTTGTCCTACCCTTAAGAATAGGATTAAAAAGGTTGTTTTCCTAAATTCACCAGGCATGCTCATCCCAGGAAGGACTAAATGTTTCAAAAATGCTGAACAACAAGGATCTTGTAAAAAGATTTTGATTTGACAGAGATAGAATAATATTTGCCACAAATTTTGTACATTATATGATTGCTACACCTATGCAGAGAAGCCATACACTGTCAGCAGTGTTGATCGTAGCCCCTTTAGAACCCTAGGTGGGTTGAATTGATGTCACCCCTCAGTGTCCATAGCAGGCAGTTCACGTTATTATATTGAGACAATTTTCAATGGGCCTAAGTTGCCTAATGGATTGGCTGTCAGTCAAAATTAAAGTGTTGGTAACATTACTTGTAAAATGCAGCTTTGAAATAGAGACGATTTACGTAAGTCACAACCAATCATTTCTCCAATTTTGCAACAAATTTTGAACGCTCTTACAAAGTGTAAGGTAATAGGCAGATTTATACATAAATCTACAACTCCATGTGAGGTAATGTTAAGGAAATCATTGCCCCAAATATGGATGAGCCAAGATATGTGAATGCAAGCCAGACCTTCTTTGTAATTCCCACCAACTTTCAACCTGGCAACTGTTTCTCCTGCCTGCCATTGCTGAAAAACATTCCAAAAAACTGTCCGTTGGAGTTTTCTTTCATCATAACAATGTTACGCTACACAGAGCTCAAGTGACAGTGGGAACTTGGAAAGAATACAACTTCGAACTGCTGCCCCACTTTCCATATTTGTTAGAATTGGTGCCGTCTGACTTTTCTCTTTCCTTAGATGAAGAAACATTCGCATAACCGCCATTTTGACACAGGTGATGCTGTCATTGATGAGGTGGTACAGTGGTGCAACTTACAAAAAGTTTTAACTTTTTTTCTGAGGAGATCCGGAGGTTGGAACTCCAGTGGGAGACGTGTTCACATTCAGGAAGACTACAGTGAAAAATATCAAAATGACACTGTGGTGCACCACTTTCTTCCCAGATGGTCTCACTTCCCATTAGACGCCCATAATAGCTAGCATATTATCCCTGAAGATAATCACTCATCCAGCCCCATTTGACAACAAAATATCACACAGATACACTAACCTCCGCACATTCAATGAACCCCAGGCACATTCCTGTTACACTTTACAAAGCTCTGAAAGGTTCCATAAGGCAGGCAGAGATTTCTAGGGTATTGGATAAACAAAGCTTCACAGAATATAAGGGAGGATCACAGAGAAAGGCATGGCATGGTAGAGTGGAAGATGATTGGGAACATTAGAAGACTAAACATGACTTCAGAAACAGAAAGAATAGCTGTGGCTAGTTTCAGTAAATGTTGCTTTATGAGGTGTTTCCCATGGCCATAACAGCAATAATGTAATTCTTCTGAAAGAACATTCTCTATATTGGGCTTTATTCTCATTCGGTATATACAGTATGTCTCAGTCTCTCCATCATGGTGGTTGTTACAGTGTTATTACTGATTAATAATAATAATAGTTATAATAATAATAATATTATCATAATGCTGGAACTGTAGCGTTACTATTATAAAACTATGAAACACCATCATAATTTCCAAGAAAACTACAAAATGCCTTCATGAGTGTCATTTTGTGGCTCAGGATGTCATAAAATCATTATATCATTCATTTTTAAATGTGAACTTATATGCCAACCTGAGAGTAGGCGAAGGATGCTTCATAAATAGTTCTCATGTCTTACTCTGAGGTAGGACAAATTCTTACTCTTGTCAGGTATTTTAGTGCAATTCCTAAAATTAATTCTGAGACACTGGATAAATATGGGCACTGCACTCTCTTTTTGAGAAGGAATCTGAGACTGCTTAGGGTAGCACAGTTTTACATAAAATATTTGACATTTATTTTAAGCATTTCTATTCACTATTGCACTATGCACCAAAGGTCTTCTAAACTACTTCACTTGATTTTTTTTTTCCATTCATCAGTCCTATAAGAATGTTTTTTTGTGATTGGCACAGACATATTTTCATATTTACTTGTGCTGAAACATCCCCACAGAGTGGGCAAATGTCTGCATAACGTGCTCTCTGGAAAAGCCACTAAAGTACAGAACAGTTACATGGTTAAGCAGTATCAAACCCTAAAAAGCTAGATAAAGCAGATACAGTATACTGTACATGTAGACTATAGGCAGTTTCCTTATAATAGTATATCATCTCTGGAAAGGGCTCTTTTCATCCATCAAGCACATTTCTTTAGGGTCTGCTTACAAGAATGGAAGTGTTTATCTGACAGTTATGTGTCTGCTCTTCTGTAAGTTCAAGAAGGTTTCACCTCCACGCTTTCTGATTTGGCAGAAGTGGAGTTCAACATGATTCAGTGCATTTTATTCAAGTTCTGTTCTGCAAGCTGTCAAATAAGACCTTTGTGAAATGAACAAAAAAGACATTCCAGCTGACGCAATTTATTTTTAAATAAATAAAAAGTATGATAATAGCATGATGTTATGTAGGCCACATTTAGACACTACAATTCACAATTATGATTTTATTAAAATAAATGTATACTTTTTAATCACAAATTAACACTAGGCAGTAAAATATGCTAGTATTCTACACTAAAGGGGTGATGACTCCTACCCAAGATGCCTTTATATTTTGTAGTCAGTACTTTGTAAGGGAGTTGCCAGCTGGAAACTGGCATTGCTTGCAAAGAGGACCAGGAAAATGGATCCAAGAAAAAAAAAATCAGATCAAGTCATGTGATACAAACGTTACCAGAGCTTCCCCAAACTGACTGATGGCAGTAGAGAGGCTTAGTATGAGTAGCACCTGTTTTATGGTGCTCAGACTACCTGAGGATTGGCTAACTCTTAAATGCTGTGCTGGGTGTTTAAAGAACTATTATAGTTGTTACTCCAGCTAGCCGGGAGTGGGGAAGTGTGTCAAAGCAAAGACATGATAGATGGAAAGGCCACATGTGGAAATAAAGATACAGAGATGGTTGAAGAGTATTTCAACAATACTTAGTTGGGTAAGTTAGCAGCCTCCCTATCTTAGTTAAGCTCAGATAGACCACAGTATTTGTTTTTGCCTTGTTTATTTCACATTTTATTTTTTATTTTATTTTATGTTTTGCTGACCTTTTGTTACTCTTTCAATAAACCTTTGTGTCTAGGCACATTTGGAGTTCTTGGTATTATTTTTGGTTTATGGACGGCTTCAGATGACTCTCATATTCACAAAGTATATTTAATATATAATACCAGAGAATAATTGCCCTGTTTACAGTGTTATCAACAATCTGTTATCAAAGAGACACCTCATATTTTAGCTAAACATATAAGCTACGTGTAGGTGGAACCTCTGGTCAGTTCTTTTTATGTAATTAATTACCTTCAGCTTTACCCAACACCATAATACTTTTCACGTAATATCTGTCAGCACCTGATTTGAACACCATGAAAACCTTTGATCAGACTTTGGGTTTGAGCACTTTCACAATGTATGTTAATGTTACAAAAGATTGTGCTAGACTTGAAATTAATACAATAGCAAATAGTAAGCTGCTTTTAAAATGAACAGAGATGAGGGTCTGCAGCTCCAAAAGGCTTGGAAAAACAATAATTTAATAAATATCAAACAGATAAATACTATCACATTTTGGTGTTTCTTCACACATGATTTTTTAAACATGCTGCTTTTTTGAAATTAATTAAGATTTGGGCTGACTTAGACTTCATTATGTTGTCAAAGTTTTAAAATATTAAAATACTGAAATAAAATCAAAATTTTCAACTTTGTATACCTTTGGTTTTGTTTACAGTGCCAAAATAACTGCACCATGCTTCAGGGAAATGGCCTGCATTCGTTTGATTTTTCTGAATCAATTTGCTGTTGGCCAGTTGTCATTTTTACTTTCAGACATTATTATCTTCCAGACTGCTGTAATATATAACCTAAATGCTTAAATTCTTTTAGTCATTAAAACAAAGCCTTCATGGAGCCTTTGAAAGCAGAAGGATTGCCAGTGGATAGTATTGATTAGCAAAATTTCCCAAAGCGTTTTTATTTGCTGTGAATTTGCGGGGTTCGCTGGTTATCCTGTTTGCTGCAGATTTACCGTGCAGTGGGCTTAGGTGAACTTTTTTCCCTAGTGACCTATGATGCTTTGTGATGCCAGCCTGACATCACAGAGCTTTACCCACCAATGGTGGACAGGGATGTCATTACCCTAGTGGTTCTCAAACTGTAGGCCACAAGCTCCTTGAAAAGGACACTCTGAGAAGTAGAGAGATAAGATCATTTTTAACACTAGAAAGTGTCACGGCTGATGCCCATTAGCACTGTATTTTTAGATTTTTAACTATTTGATTAGTGTGCATGCCACATTCCTGTCTTTCCTTGACTCTTCCTAAATTGCTGGCTTTAAATATTGGCTTTTAGGATTAAAAGTCAAATCGGAGGTAGGATTAAAAGTCAAATCGGAGGTAAAAAGCTTAGGGGTAACCGTTGATTGTAATCTGAATTTTAAATCGCATATTAATCAGATCACTAGGACAGCATTTTTTCACCTAAGAAACATAGCAAAAGTTACACCTCATATATCATCAAAAGATGCAGAGAAATTAGTTCATGCGTTTATTTTCAGTCAGATAGATTACTGTAACCCACTTCTCTCAGGACTACCCAAAAAAGACATCAATCGTTTGCAATTAGTGCAGAATGCAGCTGCTAGAATCCTTACCAGGAAAAGAAAATCCGAACACATTTCTCCAGTTTTGATGTCACTACACTGGTTACCTGTGTCATTCAGAATTGACTTTAAAATTCTGCTTATGGTTTATAAAGCTTTAAATAATCTTGCCCCGTCTTATATATCGGAATGTCTGACACCTTATATTCCAAATCGTAACCACAGATCCTCAACTGAGTGTCTCCTTAGAATTCCAAGAGCAAAACTTAAAAGAAGTGGTGAGGCGGCCTTCTGCTGTTATGCACCTAAAATCTGGAATAGCCTGCCAGTAGGAATTCGCCAGGCTAATACAGTGGAGCACTTTAAAAAACTGCTGAAAACACATTATTTTAACATGGCCTTCTCATAACTTCACTGTAATTTAATCCTGATACTCTGTATATCCAATTCATTATAATAACTATTCATTCAAAATCTGTACTAACCCCTTACTCTCTCTTCTGTTTCCTTTTCCGGTGTCCTGTTGGTGGTGGCATGCGCCACCACCATCTACCCAAAGCACCATGATGATCCAACAATGATGGATGGATTAAAAGCCAGAAGTCTGTATGACCATCAGCATCAAGTGACTCTGTGAATACCCGAACTACAAAAAGGACTATTTCATTTATTTTAGGTAGAATGCCCAGAGGGGACTGGGCGGTCTTGTGGCCTGGAACCCCTACAGATTTTATTTTTTTCTCCAGCCTTCTGGAGTTTTTTTGTGTTTTTTCTGTCCGCCCTGGCCATCGGACCTTACTCCTTTCTATGTTAACTAATGTTGTCTTATTTTAATTTCTTATTTGTCTTTTATTTTTCTTTTCTTCATTATGTAAAGCACTTTGAGCTACTTTTTGTATGAAAATGTGCTATATAAATAAATGTTGTTGTTGTTAAATGTCCATGTTGTTGCAACCTGATTGATGCTATTTTTCTTTACCATCACAAGCAGCACCTCTCAACAATGGTACACAGGTCTAAATTGTTGCCTTTCTCCTCTGTCTCACATTTGACTGCATTTGCATATCCTTTTTACCTTGACAAATCCTCTCCTGTTGCTGTTATCAACATTACTGAACACTGTTTTTCTAATGTGCATTCCTGTCTATTTTAAGCAGACAATTCTGAAATAATCAACAAAAAGGTAACACTTACAATCACTCATATTACACATAGTGGAAAAAAATCTGAAAAATGTTAACATGCCAGTTATTAGGTAAAAATGACTATAAACTAACTTGAAATATAATTACCATGTTTTTCACATACTGTGGAATATGAAGTTTACAGTCAGAATAAATCTGCCATTGGGAAGGGAGAACATGTGAAGTGGCACACGGTGGACAGAGCAATTGAGCCAGTGAATTGCGCAGTGAGTAATAGTGGCTCATCCAACAAATTTTAAGACATGGCATACCCAACAATAAATTCAAATGGAAGAATAAAACTGCTTTCTTTGTAAAAATGGAAGAACCAATGCAATGGTACTTATCTATAAATGAGGTGCCCTTTAGAAGAAAAAAATACAATTTGAGTACAGCTATAATGAAAGGCTGTATTTGCAGATGTGCACATTGCATGTGTAAAAAACAAAAACAAAAAAAAAAAAACATTTTAATTTTGTGGGATACATTACCTCAATGTTTCTTAACCTATACTGTCTCATGATGCAGTGATGGAGAAACACTGAATTACCTAACCATAATGAGAATATTATAAAAATACTGTGTTGTTCTACATAGATTTAATTGTACATTTTGTGTTTACTGCTGGATTAAGCATGTTAAACTTCTCATTACGAAGCACAGATCAGGTAATGAGAAGGATAGCTGCCTGATACAGTATAACGCTGCTCTCTTGCAACACAGATTCTATGGATGTTAATTAGCATTTCATAGAGTTCATTGAATTTCCTGAACATTTCTGCATTTTTGCTGAACTCACGGAGAAGCAAACACATCAGGAGTCGCTCATCAGTGCCTTTGGGATATGCATGTTTTTGCATGTGTTTCACTGGTTAAGTAGTTCTCAATGTCTTTACATTGTTTCTGTCTGTGGAGGTGGTGTTAAAGTAACAACTTGATATATACTGCACAAAAAATTAAAGGAACACTTTTTAATTAGAGCATAGCATCAAGTCAATGAAACTTCTGGGATACTGATCTGGTCAGTTAAATAGCAGAGGGGATTGTTAATCAATTTCAGCTTCTTTGGTGTTAATGAAATTAACAACTGGTAAACTAGAGGGGCATCAATGAGACAACCCCCAAAACAGGAATGGTTTAACAGGTGGAGGCCACTAACACTTTTCCTGACTGACATCTTTTCTGACTGTTTCTTCACTAGTTTTGCATTTGGTTACAGTTAGTGTCGCTACTGGTAGCATGAGACGATACCTGGACCCTACAGACGTTACACAGGTAGTCCAACTTCTCCAGGAATGCACATCAATATGTGCCATTGGCAGAAGGTTTCAAGGGCATGGAGGAGATTCCAGGAGACAGGCAGTTACCCTAGGAGAGCTGGACAGGGCCGTAGAAGGTCCTTAACCCATCAGCAGGACTGGTATCTGCTCCTTTAGGCAAGGAGGAACAGGATGAGCACTGCCAGAGTCCTACAAAATGACTTCCAGCAGGCCACTGGTGTGAATGTCTCTGACCAAACAATCAGAAACAGACTGTGCTCACTGCCCGGCACCATGGAGCTCGACTGGCATTTGCCATAGAATACCAGAATTGACAGGTCCACCACTGGCACCCTGTGCTTTTCACAGATGAGAGCAGGTTCACCCTGAGTACATGTGATAGACGTGAAAGGATCTGGAGAACCCGTGGAGAACATTATGCTGCCTATAACATCGTTCAGCATGACTGGTTTGGTGGTCAGTCAGTGATGGTCTGGGGAGACATATCCATGGAGGGACGTAGAGACCTCTACAGGCTAGACAACGGCACCTTGATTGCTATTAGGTATTGGGATGAACTCCCTGGACCCACTGTCAGACCCTATGCTGGTGCATTGGGTCCTGGGTTCCTCCTGGTGCACGACAATGCCCGGCATAAAGTGGCAAGAATATGCAGGCAGTTCCTGGAGGATGAAGGAATTGATACCATTGACTGGACTCCATGTTCGCCTGGCTTAAATCCAATACAACACTTCTGGGACATTATATTTTGGTCCATCTGACGCCGCCAGTTTGCACCTAATTATTTATATGTCATCACACTTATGTGAGATGGTGGCATAAGCACTGTGGCATTCAAGAATTCAAAGTCACTTCTAAAAACAACCAATGATGGATGTTAATTAGGAGAAATAAAACTAGTTAGTTTAAGGAGCTATTGCAACCCAACTGGTATTATCCAGGCTAAGGGCCTGAAAAGACAATAAAAATGTAGAAGGAAAGATGTCAAAGCCTT
This sequence comes from Erpetoichthys calabaricus, assembly GCF_900747795.2. NCBI lineage: Eukaryota > Metazoa > Chordata > Cladistia > Polypteriformes > Polypteridae > Erpetoichthys > Erpetoichthys calabaricus. Next base: position 276,211,685 of record NC_041394.2, on the reverse strand, counting down.
GCCACAAATACTAAACTATGAATTGTTTTTTAAACTAAATGAAAAAGATTGCACTTTCAGTTGTAATTTCTGCTAGTTTGTTATTATTTCTGAAGGTAGTTACATATATATAATTGCAGAAAGAAATTGTACCTACAATATCTACATAATTTGACGAGCAAAAATTATTGCAAACATATTTATGCAGCATTGCATTTGTAATAATAATTACAAAAAATTCACTACAAAAAATATAGTGTCTCTTACGATTTTCATGTAACATTTCTCACAATTTTTTACTTTTCTGAATATGAAATAAGAACTCAAAATCTTTGCTTTTTGGCATAGACTGAATTAAGACAGCTATTCAAAAGACATCTGGGAAAAACAAATATTCACATCAAAAATGTGAGTTGTCTTGATTTAAATCAAATGACTATTACTGAAACAGCTGGCAATATCAGAACACAACTGACATGACAGGGAATCAGACTGCTACTGTGTAAAGCAGAACACATTCACAAAAGAATAAGTGTCAACAAAGCTTGCTTAATGGAACAAAAGTCTCTTTCTCTCAAGAGTTAGATGTGCTTCACTGCTGTCGGTGAACTTAAAACAACAACAATCACTGGAAAGGTCGAAGTCCACTGCAATTTTACAATCATTTAACCTCATCACCTTTATTCAGACATCAAAGCTACTTGAAAAAGGCTGATCATGAACAAAATGTAAGAAGAACTGACTGCTTATTTACAGTGCAGTGCCTCCAATTTGACCAGGGCAGTCTTCACCAAATCATTGTGTGCTGTGACTCTGCTGCCTGGAATAAAATGTGTAAAAAGTAGTATGGTCAAGTTAACAACATAACCTCTTAAAGTCTTGAACTTCTGTGAGTCTCTAATTAACATAGTTCACAGGTTGCTTGATGGCATGTTGGTGTACATTTGCAAGTTCCCAATGAAAATGTCTGAAGCAGTTAACTTCCTATATGTAGCTCACTACATGTGAATATGGGAATAACACAGTAACTGTAAAACAAGAATGAGATAAAACTTTATTTATGGAACCTTTCTCTTGGTTTCTGTTTATCTTTCATGTAACTTTTCATTTATCACTTTATAACAGGGGTTCCCAAGTCCAGTCCTGGGGTATCTCTGTGGCTGCGGGCTTTCATTCCAGCCGCTTTCACAAATGAATGGTTTAGTCTTACATCTAAATAATCTAATTGTTTAATTTGTCTTTTTCTTCACATATTTTGCATTAAAAAATATGTGCTAGTATATTTATTTGTAAGCAAAATTCAGAAAATTTTATTTTTGCCATATCTTTAAATGATAACTTTGTTTTCATTTAATTCAACTTTTTCTGTGGAGTTTGCTCCCTTAATTGTATCCAAATACTTACGATTAGTGATGTGCAGATATAGTTGCAAATTACACTAAATATTAAAGGGAAACAGTATAAAATTCCCTTGTGAGTTATTTAATAAGAAAAGGCTTAAAAGAAAATAACATAAGAAAAATATCTTCAAAAGCAAGATAAAGAAAAATAATTAATGGTACACACACATGCTTTTCTACATTCCCCTACAAATTTAGAAAGGCTATTTTGTAATTTCTGGATTGATGGAAAAAAGGCAAAAACTAGGAAATAATAGCTTGTTTAATAAAGGCAGGAGTCAAAAAAGCAGAAAGTGGTTGGGATGAACAAGTGCAGGACTAAACTTGAGGATCATTTTATTGCAAATTGGTACACAAATGAATGTAGCATTGAAGTAGCAGATCTGCTTTAACGTTAAGTTTAATTTGCTCTTTCCATCACTGACTGTCAGTATGTATATACAGTTTAAGGAGCAAACTTCACATAAATAAGGAGAATTGCAGTAAAAGTGGTAAAAGAAAGTTAAGTGTTTAAAACTATGACAAAGAAAACACATTTCTGAATTTCTTATAAATGTAAATATACAAGAACATTTTCCTGAATGAAGAAGAAAATAAAAAAGGTCAGCTAAACAATTAGATCAGTGAGACATAAGACTTTCTCACTGGTTTGCTTAAACTGATTGGAATGAAAGACTGTAACTACAGTTGTACTCCAGAACATGGGAACCCCAGGTTTAGATTGTTCCAGAAAAAATGTAATTACTGGTTCATCTTTCTGTTTTACCCATGATAATTATCAAACATTTTCCTAGTTTTGCTATTGAAGGTGCTTTATCTGTCCAATGATCCATGAGCAACAAGAACATGACAATCATCAAGGGTCTCAATATAAGGAGTAAACTCACTACATAGTGTTACCACAACACATATTACATCCAGGACCAACAGTAATTTTTACAAAGATAACTATTATGGAAACATTACTCATGATTCCTCTATCAGGTCATAGGGTCATTATTTTACAGCTGTCCACTCTGGGTGCTGGTGGCCTTAACTCACTAAGGCCACATTTGTTTAAAAATGTCCCAGTTTGCACCTGTTTGATTTAGTTAAACTGGAAGAAACATGTCCATACTTCATCAAGTTGATCTGTTTGTGCTCTGTGCCATAATTAAAAATATCTTTATCTTTCTGTGTTTTGCAGGTATTAATTCAGTAGTATGTAGATTTTTAAAATAAAATAATAAACCATTGAAGGAACAGGGCATAAAACGCTGCATTCTTTTTTTTATGGCCACTCACCCATCTATTCCTTACACAGGATCACAATTCCAAACAGATAAACTACAAGATGCACTTATGTAAATGGAAGAAGCAAATGAATAAGTAGTAGGCAGACCATAATCTAGCCATCCATCTTCTGAACCATCTAATTCCAACACTGGGTTGCAGGCAGGTGGAGTCACTGAGCACAAGTCAGTAGCGATGTATGGATGGAGTACCAATCCATCACAAAACATACACATATACATCCACTTACATAGGACAAGTTCAGCCACCAATCAACCTAACCTTAGGATGTAGGAGGAAGCCAAAGTACTTGGAATAAACGCACATGGAGAAATGGGCAAAGTAAAAGTCCACATAGACTGTGCCTGGGCCGAAATTTAAGCTGTAAGGAGACAGTGCTAACCACAGCACCATTGTGCTAACCCAAATCCTGATACTTGTATTTTGATACTTGGAGAGACTTTAAAAAATGTCTTTAAGGAACTACTAAGTTACAAGTTATACTTAGCCATATGTGGGAAGACAATGTTCTTGAAGAAAGATGCAACAGAACACGGCTGCTGGTACTGAAAGTTAATAATGCTTTGCCATATGTGCTATGAAAATGGTGAAATAAAGATGTTTAGTGATAAAGTTACATCAAGGTCTGCATAGACGGACAATCCAACCACTTTCAAATGTTTGAAACAAAAAACGGTAGATGCTAGTGCTTTATTTGAAAATTGATACTTTATACTTCCAGTTTACAGTCACAGAGTTACACAAAAGAGTAAATGATTACAGTGACTAAAAGTTATATATTCTACTAAATATTCTCTGCAAGCAAATACAACATTACCATTTTTAAGAGAAGCTACAGATCACCATATTCTATGTGGTGTGGCTTTATATGGAAATTTAGTGTTATGATTTAAAAAGTTCTTTTTGTAGTTTTTCTCAGACTTGCCTGAGGCCAGAACGTTAACATCCAATAAATCTAATTCTGTAAGCAGAACTTTAAATAGAGTGTTCATTGAGAAGCTGCATATTTTTTTTGCCCTCCTCCTGATGGCAGTTTGTTTTGACTATGGACACCACCATTTTGTGGCTTATGCATCGCCAATTTCCATGGGCAGTATCCCAGGATACATCGCAGCTGCACTGTTTATGATCACATTGGTAAGCCAGTATAAAGGTCACCCCAAAACAGTCTCCAGTATTCAAGATTGGATCAAAACTAGCGACTTACTACTTTGTGTTCTTGATTAATGTTTATTTGAAGCAAGGCTGTTTTTTGACTCTGACTTTTGGTTTATGATTTGGCTCTGACATTTATCTTTTGACCTTCAGTTTTAACATTTGCTTTCCCATTGACTCTGCTGTTTCACCTGTTGCTCTCTCTTTATTTTTAACTGACTGCTCTTTTCTCAGTCAGTACATTAAGTAGCACTGTGCTGGCTCAAAAACATAAGCTTTTTAATTTAAACAGCATTCGCTTCTCTGCTTTCACTCACCTATTCACCTTCCTAATATCTTTCTCTCTGTCATATAGCTCACTGGGGCATTCTGTGCTCTCAACATATGGAATCGCAAACTTCCTGCAACAAAAGGTGTCAATAAAACTTTAAAAAAGGAGCAAATCCAGTAGAAAAAAAAAAATTGCCACTATACACTAAACTCACTTTGTCTGTAATATACAACTAGCTTATTTCCACAAAATTCTAAAGACCTATCTAATCCTTAAATTTAAACATGAAAACCAGGATAAGAATTTAAATACTAAATGTCAGTATAGAATTCAAGCTCTAGTTGCAGGCTGCCAAACAAAATATAACACTGATACTTGGGGTTAGGTACACCCAGTTACGACTGTTTCTGAACATTAAAGAACATCATTATTTTGTAAACTAGGGGGCTAAGCTCCCTGCTCGATTCACTCGCCAACCCCCCTGGCCTGCGCTATGCACCAGCCACTTCACATCTCTGCCGCTCACGTATGTGGATTTCACTTTCACCAAACAACAAATCTTTTATTTCTCGCGGATACGCCTCTTCATTGGGAAGAAACACTACTTTTCCCTGATGGCAACATGAATTAGACGATCTACAAGTGTCTGACTTAAAGTTTAAATCCGAACAATATATTCAATCTCTTTTCGTTGTTCCTTTATTTCACCGTGTAATAATTTCTGTTTGTTTGCACTAATGCGATCTTTACTATCATTTTTTTGAGACTTTCGAATTTAAGTACTTTCATTATCTCTAACCTGCTCTGCATGTGTATCGTGCGTTTTTGAATTCTTTACAATGTTCTACTTTGTCATCTACTCTTTGGGTTTTATTTCCGGCCCCAGGCGTGGTTAAATCTCTTGGCACAAAGTCTTGTCTCGTGGGACATGAAAGTATCTCTCTGAAAAACTCACATCTCGTCCCAGGCTAAAAAGTCACGTCTCGTCCCAGTATTTTTTTTATAATAATAGAGAGATATTTTTCAACTCATCCATTTGTTTCCTTTACTTATAGAAAACTTGATAAACTGAAATTGAAACACAAAAATCATTTTGTTAAAAGTAAAAATGGACAACATTTCCAGTTTATTATTTGATTATTTTTACAATGGAGGTCAATAGAGCAGGTTTTCATATTCCATCCATCCATTATCCAACTCGCTATATCCTAACTATTGGGTCACAGGCGTCCGCTGGAGCCAATCCCAGCCAACACAGGGCGCAAGGCAGGAAACAAACCCCGGGCAGGGCGCCAGCCCACCGCAGGACTCACACACAAACACCAAGCACACACCAGGGACAATTTAGGATCGCCAATGCACCTAGCCTGCATGTCTTTGGACTGTGGGAGGAAACCGGAGTATCCGGAGGAAACCCACGCAGACACGGGGAGAACCGTGCCGCCGGTTTTCATATTCAAACTACTTAAATGAAAAAAAAACCAAAATAAGTCTTTCAGCCAAACAAATGAGTTCTTATTGCAA
>NC_041394.2:274386063-274471063 GCF_900747795.2 Erpetoichthys calabaricus | reverse complement strand
GTTCCTATGTGTATAATACATATTTATCTATTTGACTTATGCCTTTATTCCAGCAACTTGCAACATCTGAGGTACAATTTGTTACATTACTTTTGTTTTTTGCAGCACAGTCAGGTGAAGTGACTACCTCAGGGTCACACAGTGGTGTCAGTACCAGAATTTGAACTGACAAGCTCTGGGTTTGCTGAAATATTACTGAAGAAAGAAAAAAAAACGAAAACAGGCAAATAGGGCTATGCATACAAATGTCCATCCATCCTTTATCCAACCTGCTATATCCTAAATACAGGAGCCAATCCCTGCCAACACAGGGCACAAGGCAGAAAACAAACCCCGGGCAAGGTGCCAGCCCACCGCAGGGCGCACACACACGTACACACCAGGGACAATTTAGAATCGCCAATGCACCTAACCTGCATGTCTTTGGACTGTGGGAGGAAACCGGAGTACCCGGAGGAAACCCAGACAGACACGGGGAGAACATTCAAACTCCACGCAGGGAAGCGAACCCGGGTCTCCTAACTGGCACCTTTCACTGCGCCACCATACCGCCCGCATACAAACTTAAAAGGTTTAAATAAAACAGAAATATATACCTTTATTTTTACTTCCTTAACTTGTGGAGGGTGTATCCTGTAGCAAAGCCCTAATTTTTTTCATGAAAGCCCCTTTCAGTCAATAAGCCTTAAAAACAGGTGTAAAGCTAAACTTGCAGCACCACTATTCAATTACACTTGCCTAACGCCTCTCCTAAGGGGAGATACTGTGGGATCTGGGCATCCGTCAAAGCACCAATCACAGGCCCGATTAGAAAGCGGGAAGCTGTGATTTGTCGTCTCCCTCCCATGTAACAATCACAGCCCATGTTTCAACGCACTATGTATGTATGTATATATGTATATATGAAGAGGATGGATGGATGGATGGATGTATATGTGTGTGTTTATGTATGTGTATATATATGTTGATATATGTATATATATATATATATATATGTATATATATGTGGATGTGTATATGTATATACTGTATATATATATATATATATATATATATATGTATATATGTATATATATGTATATGTAGATATGTGTACAGTAATCCCTCACCTATCGCGGGGGTTACGTTCCAGAGCCCCCCGCGATAGGTGAAAATCCGCGAAGTAGCGACCTATATTTATTTTATTATTTATACATATTTTAAGGCTTTATAAACCCTTCCCACACTCTTATAAACCTTTCTCACTCTCTTGTTAACCTTTCCCACGCTCTTATAAACACTTCCTATGCTCTTAAACACTTTCTACATTCCAACACTGCACGCAGCGATCAGATGTCAATGTGTCTGCACTCGCTTTGTGAAGGGGGGCAGCTGAACTCACTCTGAGCAGAAATGGACTTTGTGCTGCTTCTGCCAAAATGCCTGCTTGTCGCTCTGCGCGTTCGGAAGGAGGAGGAGGAGTGGGGGTGTGTGAGAGCTGAACGCACCTTCGCTCAAACCCCCCTCCCCAGAGGCGCAGTACGCTCCTGCCACTTCGCATTGTCAAGGGGGTGGGGAGCTGAATGAACGCTAAGGAGAAGTGGACTTTGTGCTGGCTTTGTGCTGCTTGTCGCTCTGCGTGTCAATAATTTTAAGCCTGTACATCACCAATTTTCCTGTCTCACTGTCTTGTCTTGCATGAAGTTAAAATGTTTTATAATAGTGAGATGTTACTCATATCCTTAGCCCGACATCCACATATCATATGTGTTAACAAAGTGTGTTTTATAAGTTTACATGTGTTTAAAGCATGTGGGATGGGTATTTTAAGGCTTAAACTATAAAAATGTTTATTTATATGGTCTTTCTATATCGCGGATTTTCTCCTGTTGCTGATGGGTCTGGAACATAACTTCCGCGATAGGCGGGCAATCACTTGTATTTAAAAACCCGCGAAGTCGTGAATCCGCAAAAAGTGAACCGCGAAGTAGCGAGGGATTACTGTATATATGTACAGTATATATGTATATCTATATATATGTTTACATAACCTCTTTAACACACTACTTCTCCGCTGCAAAGCGCGGGTATTTTGCTATATATATATGTATATATATATATATATATATATATATATATATATATATGTCAATGTATGTATGTATATATGTATGTCTATGTTTATATATATGTATGTGCATATGTATATATATGTGTATATATATGTACATATGTATATATATATGTAGATGTGTAAATTTGTATTTGTATATATATGTATATGTGGATGTGTATATATATGTATATATATGTATATGTAGATATGTGTATATGTAGATATGTACTGTATATATATGTATATGTATATATATGTTTACATAACCTCTTTAACACACTACTTCTCCGCTGCGAAGCGCGGGTATTTTGCTAGTATATATATAAATATATATACATACAATGGAACCTCGGTTCATGACCATAATTTGTTCCAAAACTCTGGTCGTAAACCGATTTGGTCGTGAACCGAAGCAATTTCCCCCATAGGATTGTATGTAAATACAATTAATCTGTTCCAGACCATACAAACTGTATGTAAATATATATTTTATAAGTTTCTAAGCACAAATATAGTTAATTAAACCATAGAATGCACAGCGTAATAGTAAACTAAATGTAAAAATATTGAATAACACTGAGAAAACCTTGAACAACAGAGAAAACTAACACTGCAATAGTTCGCGCTATAGCGCTACCAACCGCTGGCTAAAAACACTTTTTTTTTTAATGAGTTTTAAGCACAGGGAAAGAAAATAAACATTTGAAAAAATCCGTAATTTAATAAACCACCAAGAAAAGTGTGGACGAAAAAGGCACACTGACAGCAGGCAGATAATATTTCTTTAGCTCTCTTTATTTCACGCTCGGAGTCACAGTAAGTAGAGATTCAAAGAGCATAACTTATTGCCGCAAAGCTCATTTGAAGCCTGATTAAAAGTTAGGAGGGGTTTTTTATAATTCAGCATCTCGTGATTAATAAGACAGAAAAACATCCTTATCATCTAAGTAGAGTTAAACAATATGTCTGTTGAGCTAAGCATTATCTGTTTTCTCAAAACTGAGCACAGGAGAGACGCCTTGCACGAACTACATGTACTCCCTGCAGCCGTGTGACCTTGTCCCTGAGACATTCACGTTGAGAAAGGAAAAAACAAGAAACAGCTTAGATTGTATTCATGTGGACACTATTTCTCCTGAACCCTGGAATAACATATTTTTGTTAGTTCATAAGCCAAGCTTCTCTCACTGGCAAGATACAAAATAGTTGTTATAAAATTCTAATTTACTAAACACACAAGATACATGGTGCTGAGGAGAACATTCTTCTTCTACATTTAACATTGCAACAATGCACGCTACGAACCGATCGCTGTAAACAGAAGTGAAAACAAAATCAAGCCCAGTGCATTCTTTAACTGCCTTCCTACCTTATGCGTCCAGCCCTCTCTCTCTCACGCTGCCTGTGTGTGTGTGTGTGTCTGTCTCTCTCTCGCGCTGCCTGTGTGTGTGCGCGTCTCTCTCTCTCGCGCTGCCTGTGTGGGTGCACCTGTCTCTCTCTCGCGCTGCCTGTGTGTGTGCGTCTGTCTCTCTTTCGCGCTGCCTGTGTGTGTATGTGTGTCGCGCTCTCTCGCTCTCTCTCTCTCTTGCTTGCTGCACAGGAAATGCACAGGGAGAGACTGAACATGTACAAACCGAAAGGGAAACTGGCTTGTTCGTATACCGAGTGTGTGGTCGTGAACTGAGGCAAAAGTTTGGCGAACTTTTTGGTCGTAAACCGATTTGTACGTGTACCGAGACGTTCGTGAACCAAGGCTCCACTGTATACTGGAGCAAATGTTTTTTTTTTTATTGTTGCTTTTTTAAATAAAACATGATCTGGATTTTTGCAAATTCTTTTATTGTCTGTGTCAAATAATTGTTAGCTAATCAATCTAGTTCTAAATACTGTAAAATCACTGAAAAACTACAGATTCTTCAAGATTAAAGCTATTTGAAATAAAAGGCAAAAAACAAACAAAAAAAAGTACCCTCATATACTCTATCACATATAACCAGTTTTATACAATCTGGTAATAGATTCCAGAAGTACAGAGGAGGTGCTGAAATATTAATTTCATCTTGATTTTAACTTGACAGGCTAGGGACTCAAGTGAAAAAGAAATTTTTCACATTTTAAACTCAGATGTTTATATTCTGCCTGCAACCTCTAAAATACTTCAAAGGCATATTTTCTATTGGCATGGTAGACGTAGTGTTGCAATAATTTTTAACGTTTTGAAAAGCACATAATAATAATAATAATAAATTTTATTTATATTGCACTTTATATTTTAGCAATCCCAAAGTGCTACAGAGTAAAAATAGAATAATAAAATAAAAAAAAAGAACAGAAGAGTCTATAAAATACTTTAACAAAATGACTTTCTAAAAAGATGAGTTTTTAGGTTTCGCTTAAAGGCCTCAGTTGACTGTGGGGCTCTCAGGTAATCAGGGAGGGCATTCCACAGCCTCGGCGCCACCGATGAAAACGCCCTGTCACCCATGCTGCTGAGCTTAGTTCTGGGGACTTGAAGAGTGTTAGTGAGTACAGAGCGGAGGGAACGTAAGGAGTTATGGGGGGTAAGGAGTTCCTGTAGATAAAGAGGGGCATGTCCATAAATGCACTGATGGGTAAGAAGGGAGACCTTGTACTCTATTCTGAATGAAACAGGGAGCCAGTGAAGGGTTTTCAGGATTGGGGTGATGTGATCATACTTTCGCACCCTCATCAGGATCCTGGCAGCGCTGTTCTGAATATACTGGAGTCTCTGGATACTCTTGCCAGGAATCCCAATGAGGAGTGCATTACAGTAATCCAGCCTGGAAGAGACAAAGGCATGGATGAGCTTCTCTGCATCTGCCAGGGTGAGTAATGGGCGGAGTTTTGGCGATGTTCTTGAGATGGTAAAAAGATGACTTACAGAGATATTTGATGTGGGTGTCAAAAGTAAGTTGGGAGTCCATTCTAACACCCAAATTAGTAACAGATGTGGAAAGAGGAATATTTTGGCCAGAGAAAGTAATACTGGTGATGGTAGAAGAGCGAAGATGATGTGATGTACCAACTAAGATGGCTTCTGTTTTGGATCTGTTCAACTGAAGAAAATTGAGCCTCATCCATGCCTCTATCTCCTCCAGGCAGGTAGACAATGTAGATGTTGGCAGAGGAGCAGTAGAGGAGGTGGGAGTAGTCCTGAGGTAAAGCTGAGTGTCATCGGCATAGCAATGGAACGATAAACCATGTCTGCCAATGACAGTTCCAATGGGGAGCATGTAGATAGTAAAAAGGATAGGGCCCAGCACAGAGCCCTGTGGAACACCACAGGCGACGTTGTGGGTGTGGGACTTTGCGCTGCCAAGGGCGACATGCTCAGTTCTGCCAGTCAGGTATGATGTAAACCAATTTAGAACAATTCCTGAGAGTCCAATAGTGTATTGCAGGCGGTGAAGAAGGATGTTATGGTCTATTGTGTCAAAAGCAGCTGTCAGGTCAAGGAGGATAAGTAGTGAAGGTGAACCAGTATCTGCCGTCATCAGAAGATCATTGGTGACCCTGACCAGGGCTGTTTCGGTGCTATGGCCAGGGCGAAAACCAGACTGAAACTTTTCAAACAGATTGTTCAGTTTGAGATGATCGTGTTAACGTACAGTATATTAGCTTTTGTTATTAATATCTTTAACTCTATTTAAAAAGTATTCAAAAGCAAATCTACAATTTTTTGTACTTGATAATTACTGGTCAAGTTCAATAAGAATATATTAAAAATTAAATTATGACAAGCCCCTACCAAATAAAGAAAGAGAGAGACCAATTGTTATCACTTTAAAATATACAAACAGGCATATTTGGTCTTTGTTCGGGCAAAAAGCCCTTGAACCATTTCACACTTTAGTTCATAATTTTGCATCTTTTGCACAGATTGTGTGTTTGACAGAATTCCCTGTTTATTATAGCATATTATAAGAAATGCTCCACACTGTATTAACAAGGGAAAAGTACCTGAACTTCCTTATTTTATAATTCAAGAGGCACATGGAATGTAGCATTTTCTGGCATTAGTGTACACTTCCATTTACTGTGCCTTGCGAAAGTATTCTTCCCCCTCTGTGTTTGTCCTGTTTTGTCACATTACAATCTGGAAGTAAAAGGGATTTTATTTTGGATTTCATATAATGAATTGTACAATACAGTCCAAATGGTTGAAGTGGAGTGATAATAAAATCCTTCTATATAAGTAAAACCTTGTATAAAAATTAAAAGAACAAGTAAAAACTGAAAAGTTGTGAGTGCATATGTATTCATCTCATTTGGATATGAAACCCAAAAAATGTTAATTGTATGACCAGATCTTCAGAAGTTCCCTAATTGGTTGATTAGGGTCCACCAATGTGCAAGCAAAATGTCACATGATCTGTCATATGATGTCTGTATAAAAAGGCCCCTGACTCTGCAACACCACTAAGCAAACAACTTGAAGACCAAGGAGCACTCCCAACAGGTCAGAGACAGCGTTGTTGAGTAGTATAGATTAGGGTTGGGATATAAAAAAATCCCAAACTTTGAGTATTTCACAGAGCACCATTAAATGCATTATAATAAAATGAAAAGTATATGACACCACTATAAACTGACAAGAGAAAGCACCCACCAAAACTCACAGACTAGACAAGGAGGGTATTAATCAGAGATGCAACAAGGACACCAAGAACAGCACTGAAGGAGCAGCAAAGATCCACCGCAGAGATGGGAGTACCTGTCCATTGGACAACTTTAAACAGTAAATTACACAGAGTAGGACTTTATGGAAGAGTGTCCAGAAAGAAAACCATTGCTTGAAGAAAACACATTTGGAGTTTGCCCAATAGCATGGGGCGGACTCCCCAAACACATGGAAGAAGCTTCTCTGGTCAGATAAGATTAAAACTGAACTTTTTGGCCAGAATAAGAAATAAGCATGCAAAAACCCAACACTTCCCAATACCCCAAGAACACCATTCCCACAGTGAAGCATGGTGGTGGCAGCATCATGCTAAGGGGATGTTTTTCATCAGCATGGACAGGAAAACTGGTCAGGATTGAAGGAAAAATCTAAAAAATTAAATACTGTGCAATTCTTGAGGAAAACCTGTTTCACTCTGCCAGAGATTTGAGATTGGGATGAATGTTCACCTTTTAACAGAACAATTACCCTAAACATACTGCTAAAGCTACACTGGAGTGGTTTAAAGGGAAATATTTAAATGTCTTGGAATGGCCTAGTTGAAGCCAAGACCTCAAACTAAATGAGAATCTGTGACATTATTTCAACATTTCTGTACACCAATGCAACCCATCTAACGTGAAGGAATTGGAGCAGTTTGAGTTTGAGGAATGGGCAAAACTCCTAGTGCCTAGATGTGCTGTAATTGTAACAAAAGGTGGCTCTACAAAGTATTGACTTTTGAATACCTATGCACACATATTGTTTCTGTTTGTGTTACAATAAAAAAATATTTTACGCTTTCATAGTGGTAGGCATTGTGAAATGATGAACCTCGACACAAGACAAAGGTTTGGGGCAGCTACCCGTGTACTTGACCTTGGCTGCAAAAAGGCAAAGTTTTCAGAACAATAGTGCACAGAAGAGAGTCCTAAACAGAACTGCCCAATGGAGTCAGTTGGTTGGGTTTTCTAGGGAGTTTTAAGGAAGTGATGTCGTACTCAGGGCAAGGACAAGAAGTGATGTTGTCCTCAGAGCCAAGGTGGAGGTGACATCTTCATTCTCAGTCAGAATTTCCCATGTCTGGTCTGTGGGGACAAAATAAGAGAGTTGAGTGTATCCCGCCACCCACCGGCTGGGCATAGAATTCCCTTCTTTTGGTCCTTGTGGCTGGCTCCCATGCGCAGCAAGTATGTGACAGCATGTTGTGTAAATCAAATTGTGCTAACCACTCAAAAATTCATTTTAATTCTAGGTGGTAATGCAACAAAACTGGAGAAACATCGAGGGGGAAGAATAATGTAAATAAAGACAACATGACAATTGAAAGCCAAGTTAACATTATATGGATTCTTTCCATTAGCAAATCACATTGATGCCAGTATCTTGTAAAGTGGAGTACCTCTTTCACTGAGACGTGTTGTCAAGCAGGTTTTGTTAGTTGAACTTGTGACACATTTTTGAAGATGCTAGTGATAGGCTTCGCTTGCAGACAAAATAATATGTATTTGGTGGCAGCATAGTCATGTGTTTGTCCACTTCAGTAATACATCACATCATCATGGCTATAGTTAATGCAAAACTGAGCAATTTAAGGCTCCTTTGAGGTTTAAGGCTTAAAAGATCAAGCAGCATTTCCATTTAAATGTTATTGCTCTTTTCATAGTTGATGAATTTGCAATTTTAATACTGTTAAATCATCAGTTTGTCTCTCAATAGCTTTGTGCACATGCTAATTACAATTTATGTTAAATGGGACTAAACAGTGCACCTGCCTGGATATGCCCTACAATTTTTGAAGATTTTGTTGATGTGCCTTGAGCTATAGGAATGTTTGTCAAGTCAAGGCAAGCAAAGAAAATGCCTAAATCTCTTCTTGTTAATAGTTAACAGGGATTCTAGAATGTTCAATCCAATTAAGCATTTTTCCCCCTATTGAACGACTCAAGAAGGATAGAAAAAACGTCACGCATGCTGTTTTCAGAAAGACTAGGAAAACATTAACCAAAATTTGAATACTGCCTAATGATGCTAGGAACACTTTGATGAATGTCAACCCAGTGGATATCCCCTCCGCAAAGGAGGTGGCACCAGAAGCATTGGTCAGTGTTGAGTCCATCTGTTTGTCTGAAGTCACTGTTCTGATCAAAATGCCCTATAGCAACAAGTCCACAGCGGTGGAGGAGATCCAACCAGAAATGCTGAAAACACTGGAAATTGTCATTAGCCAGTTGCTTAGCTAATAAATCTCTTCATCCTGTATGGAAGGTGGGGATAGTGAGGTACAAAAGAGTATGTCCTATTTACCAAGTGATCACACTAATCACCATAACAGGGAAGTGCTGTAATAAAGATCATGTCTGATAGCTGAACCGCAGATCCAGAAGGAACAATGATCAATGCACAGAGAGGTGAAGGGTCATGGGAATTTGCAAATCCTATCTACATATGTTTTGCATATTTTGAAAAAGCTTGAGATACCCTGTAGTATCTAGTGGAATGTGCTTTAAGAGTAGAAACATCAGAAAAAGTTTGACAAGTACTGGCAGTTCAGCCCAACAAAGATCACAAATCCTATCCACTCAATTCATCCAAAATAACATCAAGTTGTTTTGAAGGTTCCTAAAGTCCTATTGTCAGCCACACTTGATACTTGAGAAGTTGTACCAAGTGCCTATGGCTCTGTATGTGCAGAAAAGCCTTAACAAGTTTCCAACTGTGTTCCTATGTTCTGGTTATGTTCATGTTAAAGTAACAGTCTCGATCCTCAGTACTCATTCACTACATAATTTTAAAACTTCAATCATGACACTCCTTAATCTCATTTTGCCTAAATTGAAAAGGTATCGATGCCTTTAATCTTCATGATAACTCCTCCCCTGCAGTCCTGGAATCAGCCTACCCTTCTCTGGACTTTTTGTAGTGCACCTACTGTATGTCTGTTTTGTAGTCTGGAGACCAAAACTATACATAGTATACACAGAACAGGCTGTATGGGGCATGAGAGAACACTCTGCATCCTCCTGCTATTATAATTTAATTATAATAATTGGTCTTCACAATTGGGCGGCACGGTGGTGCAGTGGGTAGTGCTGCTGTCTCAAAGTTAGGGGACCTGGGTTCGCTTCCCGGGTCCTCCCTGCGTGGAGTTTGCATGTTCTCCCTGTGTCTGTGTGGGTTTCCTCCCACAGTCCAAAGACATGCAGGTTAGGTGCATTGGCGATTCTAAATTGTACTTGGTGTGAGCATGCCCTGCGGTGGGGCTGGCGCCCAGCCCGGGGTTTGTTTCCTGTGTTGGCTGGGATTGGCTCCAGCAGACCCCCGTGACCCTGTGGGTTGGATAATGGATGGATGGATGGTTTTCACAATCACAAATAGTATTTTGTGAGGCTCCAAAAATTCAAGGCCTCTCCTCTGAAGTTAATGCAATTTATTTTTATTAGGGTCTCAGCGCTAAAATGGTCACTGGCATTAATACTATGTATGCCCCAATTAGGAGGTTGAAAAAATAGGGTTCATCCTTTTTAGGATATTTCCCAGGTATCTCTAGCTCTCTTTTTGGAGTCAATATGTTTGGATCATTTGAAATTACTTGAAACCTTTATAATGTAATGCTTATCATCTGTCTTCCTTAGCTTAGAGATCTCCAATGGTCTAACGCTATGTTTAATTTGACCTGTCCTGTGATGAGATTTGAGTAGGTGGGAATGATTCTCGCTTTTCTGTGGACTTTCTTCATAGTTCAACTCCTAAAAGTATACAGTTGTTCACTTGTGTTTTCATGTTGTTTGTTGTATACAAACTGTTTTCCACTGTTCTGGTGACTTTTAATTTCTTCTGAATCTCATTAACATCATTTTTAGTTGACTTGTTTGAGCAGTACAATTTCCTGTTTATTAGATTAATTTATTTTTAAGTTTTGCTTCACATAATTATTGTGATGAAAAAAACATGATGCCTTGTTTTTTTTTTTCTCACAGATCGAGGTGTCTAATACTGTATTACAGCTAGCCACAGGCACCATGTATGACTCAACTCTGATGCCTTGCTTCATTAGAATGGACCATTTATATCATTAACAAGTAGTCAGTGACTGCTCTGGGGGAGAGTGGCTTTCAGTGAGACGTGCCTTTTTAGAATTACTGTTGGAAGGCAAGCCTGCAAGCTGTGCTGCTGCAGGGTTGCTGTATAGGCTGTTATCTTGTCACTTCACTGCTGTCCTTTTCATTTTAGACCAGGACTAATTTAAATATAGCCACATAGAACGTTAGAGCATTGACAACCCTTCAGAAAAGATTTACAGATAATGATTTTTTATACAGGGAACAGCAATGCGCTATCAATGCATGCTCCCAACCATCACATTGATCTTGCATTTTTAGATGAAAAGGATTTGTTGAAGTCTGATGCTATCACGGCTGCCTCTAAGCCCCACAACTTTGTTTATATGTCATCTGCACCCAAGTAAAAGTATGTTATTCAGGTAGTAGGTCCTGTTACCTGTTGTCTGAATTTGGAGGTAGGAAGATTACAAGTTTGTTACTGGCATAGATGTTAACACGGTCATTAATCCATCCATCCATCCATTTTCCAACCCGCTGAATCCGAACACAGGGTCACGGGGGTCTGCTGGAGCCAATCCCAGCCAACACAGGGCACAAGGCAGGAACCAATCCCAGGCAGGGTGCCAACCCACCGCAGGACACACACAAACACCCCAAGCACACACTAGGGCCAAGAATCGCCAATCCACCTAACCGCATGTCTTTGGATTGTGGGAGGAAACTGGAGCGCCCGGAGGAAACCCATGCAGACACGGGGAGAACATGCAAACTCCATGCAGGGAGGACCCGGGAAATGAACCCAGGTCCCCAGGTCTCCCAACTGTGAGGCAGCAGCGCTACCCACTGTGCCACCATGCCGCCCATGTCTATTCATTTATGATTTTATTCTGATTGACTAATTTTGTTTAATTAATTCCTCTCTCAAAATAGACAAGCATTTCTCTCCCTGTTTAAAGTCCCTGTCATCTTTAGATTACATTTTTATTTCTCACTGCTAATTTCCCACTGTTACTGACACCAAGCTCCTTTCTTTCTCTCTCTCTCTGCCCTTAATTGTGCCATTCTTCAGATGTTTATACCACTTTCTTATTCCTTGGTCATCATGACAGAGGTTCAGTATGACTTTTCTCCATAACCCAAAATGTACTGCATACTTGCCTCTCAGGCTTGAAGAGTTTCTTTCTCTCAATGCTCTGCCAACTCAAGACTTAGCCTCTTGCATGGCCATTAAATTTATGAAAATTCTATTGCTTTTACCAGTGACCTGGTTCAAGAATCTTATCAAAAATGTTCTGGTCTCTAGATTTGACTCTTATATTTGTAGAGAACATACTCACATGTGATGGACCAAGGACACAAAACTCTCAATGTAAATGCCAGGGCTAAGCTAAGTGCTTTTAATGATGCCTGGTTTATGGTCTTATTCACCATGGCATGCTGCTGTGTTTCAGCATTCAGACTTGGCAAATTATCTGGTTCTCAGGCTTCAGAAGTATAATTCATGTGCCATTGTTTTTATTCTTCCTGTATCCACACCTCTCTTTTTTCTCACTCCTTCTCAACTCTATCTCTTGGAGTCCTCTTGGAGTCAGAGGCCACTCCTTTGGATGCTTCTCTTTTTCATGCTGACTCACAGAGGCTCTTGACTCCATGAATTCCAAGAAGTGTTCTAAGCTGAATATCCTGCTCCCCAAATTTCTGTCTGCCTTTTGGATCCAGCTTTTGACCCTTGTCTTGCATATACTTGCTGGCACTATTTCTACCTCCATCTAAATCCTTTTTATAAAATTTGTCTTTCATTACTTTATTCGTCAAACAAGGTAAGCATTCCACTGACTGCTCCAGTTATTATTTCTTATTACTAATGAATTATAGCTGCTAGTTTCGTTAATATCTGACATACTTTTTCTCATTCTATTAATAAAAATCTGATCACAAAAAATGATTGAACCTTACTATTAGTCTTTTGTTAGTTGCATTAAGCAGTGCTTGTTGCAGTTTTGAGTTTTTGCTTTTTAGCTTTTAGAATTTTTTGTTTTGCAAAAGACGCAACCATGAAAAAAATCACATTAACTTCTTGGATATGTTTATAAGATAGACACATAGTTTGGAACCTGTCTTTGCATTTGTTGAATTGTATTTGTCTGCATACAGAATACAGCAGCATACCTTCCAGATCCTTAAATCCAGATAAATTAGGATCTTTATGAACCATGACATTATCTCCACAGGAAATTTGCTTCCAGGCTAAAAAGTATTAGACAAATATTTAATTTATGGAATCTATTTTATGTTTACCCTCTCTTCAAATTTGATATAGTTTTTTTTTCTGTTTGAAAAATGATTTTACAATTTGATGATACAATTTTACCCCACAATAACATTTATGTGCAATAATCCTGTTCCAAAGCTAAAATACTGTTGCTAAAAAAAAATGTAAGATTTATTGGTTTTTTTCAATGCTTGATTAGGAATGCTTTCCAGAACATATTATAAAATTCATTGAACTTGGATAATAACCAACACAGCTAATATGAGGTCTTTAATAATTTCTTAGTTTCTTATAGAAAAATAACTCACAAGTAGCAAAACCTTTATATTTCTCCAAATTATTTTCTTTTTCAACATTTTAACATGGAATGATTTAAAAATAGCCACTTTCTATACACTGTCGATGTTGAGAGTCATTAACCAGATTTCAGGTGGTTTTCTATACACTGTGTCATACACGTGCGATTAGGAGGCAGTCAAAAAAGCCTAAAGGTGAGTGAAATATCGTGAGACGAGGGGTTGTCACATGGTACTTACCCGAATCTCTTCATCTCTCAACAGGAAAGCTGAAGAAAAATAATCACCTCCATTTCTGGGTTCCAAAATGGCCGACATCACATCACATCCAGCCATTATGAATGACTTCACTTCCGGTTCTTGCCAACCATTTCCTGTTTCCATAATTCATTTTGTATAAAAATGCCATTTTGTCTCATAAACTTTGTCAAATGCTACAATACAGTACTTTTGATCATTTACATCGCTATTTTGGCTTTATTTTTGTCCGTAGGACAATATACGGGGACAGCCCCCAAAACTTTATTTTTATGGAGTTTCTTTTTTTTTGTGATATTTTCACAATTGGCATAGCCGGCAGGATTTGCTTTTTTGAAGATGACAGAAGAGCAGGATCTCAATACTGTGCTTTCGAAAATCATGGGCAAGCTATATACTTTAAAAGTGCAGATGGGCGAAACTTGGACACAGCTAGCTGAGACTACATGTGGAATGTATAAAGATCCAAGATGAAAGTAAAATTGCAAGGCAAAAGGACTCTCAGTGTGTAGAAAATACCAGAGGAGACAACACCCCAAGAAAAAAAAACAAAAGAATGGCAACTATGTTTACAGCAGACACATGCCCAAAGCTTGAAATTGGTTGATTGACTCAAGAGCTTAATTTAGAGTAACAAAAATAATGTAACGGTATCCATATAAAAGCTTCACGCAAGCTGGATATATGAGAAAGACCTGTAAACCAGCTTCTCGTGGCCATTTAAATGGAATGAGACATTTTCTTGTATGCAGATATTGAAGGAGGAGAATAATCAATATAGATTCATATAGATTCAAAGAAAGAGACAAATATATGGGACATTGGGTATAAATTTATGACTCTAAGTAACAGTGCCAGCATAAATTCACACCGATCTGACGCTGTTCGTTTTCAAATATTATTGCATTAATGCGATGATGTTTTCTGATTGGTACTATTCAGGTCATAAAATGATTTCTTCAAAATGTCACATATATTGTCTCTTTCTTTCAGGTGTTTAATAGAAACCACAGCACAGAGAGAAGTGTGCGCATTGCAACAGATGCACATATCGTAAATGTAGGAAGGACGGTCCTTGCGTGTGTGTAAACTGTTAACATTTGAATCTGATGATTGCATATAGTGCTGAATTGACCTCTGTACTATTCTTTCCTCTGCATGTCCTGGAGTACAAAAGAAACAGCAGCATACAGCAACATGTGGGGACTGGCAAGATCAGGGGAAAAAAAAAAAACACGCGAAACATGCGGTCAGTGATTACTACCGCAAGATGTTATGCGAATGAATATGAATAATATGAATAATGTTGCATCCATGCCACGATGTTTTCCGAAATGTACTATACAGGTCATAAAATGACTTATTCCAAATATCATATATACCTATGTCTTTTATCCATCCAGATCAGAGAATGTCCAGTTCCATTGCCTCAAAACACCACTCACATCTACAGTTATTTCCAGTTTCAGATAAAAAGTAACAGCGTCGGGGGTGGAAGCGGTAGTATGCATCGTGGTCGTGACTGAGAGAATAAAAGTGAAAAAAAAAACGGTAGCTTTCACAAGTCCTATAAATGTACAGCAGCTGTTACAAACACAAACCAAATGTATGTGTGTACTGTATAATATTAACAATAAGAGCAGCTCACTACTGAAAACAGCAAATACAGGAGGAATGGACCCGGGGACTCTTGATTACAAGTCAGTAAATCTAAACGCTACACCACGGAAGCTGTTGTATCAGCCTTGAACCTTTTGTGAAAGTGTTTATTTGATCTTTGGACTTCAGGCTTCACACATTCTATAGTTTATGCCTACATTTTATAACATGTATTACTAAAATATGACAAAGTTTCTGTTTTAACAACATTACTGTAGAAACAGAACACACATGAAATGCATGTGTTCCACTCTTAAAACTCCAGCACTTCACTCCCAGATAATCAATCAAGGCATGAGCTGGAAGAACTTTGTGCATGTTCTGCAGCGGTGGGGGGGATGGAATAGCAGGCTGCTTGCTGCTTGTCTTAATCGGCACATTTACAGGACAAAAGACACTGAGGGAGAGGTGCGAACAGATTTAAGGTGGGCCGGATTTACGATTTTTCTCGTAGGCTCTGGTAATTCTAGTGTTAAAGATCTCAGATGCACAGAGTTGTGGATGTAAAACTCTATGGCAGCACTCAGCAACAAGACAGAATTCTCAGAGAAAGGAGGAAATAAAGGGCCATATCTTCTTTAAAAACTCCAGAGAATGTCAATTTTTCAATATGTAAATTATTTCTTCTGCTTAATTTCACCCATGTCAGAACAGAGCTTGTCCTGGTTTTCTTGGAAGTTTAGCGGCAAGGAGCCCCTCATAGTGCTAAGTTGCTCAGAAACATATTTTTTCATATCTTCAAAGAAAGAAGGCATGCCTATATTTTCGCTGGTGTCCAACTCCATACACAGTGTTTTCTGTGCCAGGCTGGCTACTTCTAAGTGTGACTTGCCAGCAGAGGAAGACATTAATGCCCATTAATGATAGGAATGGAATAATGCAAATAAAAAAGAAGGGTAAAGGCAAGCGTCTTGGGAGAGCAAGCTTAGCAAGAAACCTTACCCTCCAATTTATATTGACGTTACTCAGCTACATTGATGGTCAAGCTGATCTTCCTGAGGCATGCAATTGTCCTAATTTATCTTACAATGGCTAGAAAAATCTTTCCATTCTTGATTGTATTTTGGCAATGGCTCAAGCTAGTAAGACATTTGCTCTAGTGATGAAAAGAGCTTGTAAACTGGGAATGCAACCATTTCTGCTGTATCTAGCTTGTCTCAAGGTAGCACATTCATTAGGACAGATGGACCTTGACAATCAAAAGCAATGTGTGGAAACCAATAATTTTTACAGCCAATGGCACTGTTCTGCCTACAAAGGGATGACCAATGGCTATTTTGAACTTTTCAGTCCTCTTTCTGTTTAAGACCTGAATTACTGCATGTTCTGTTAATTGGTTTTGACTGTGTGATGGTAGAGGCGGGAGAGTAAATTCATTTTATTATTAGGGTTTTTTTTTGGCGAGCACTGAGTTCAGCTATATGTTATTTTACTCTGTTTACATGATTGTTTGTGTGCAGTCATGGCAGGGAGAATAGGGGAAGGCTGTGGGTTGCTGATTGTTTCTAAGATTGTTTGGTTTGGAGTTAGGTTAGGTTAGGTAGACATTTATTATCCCAGAAGATAATAAAACGTTTGTTTTCAGTTGGAATTGAGTTTGCTGGGACACAGCTATGCAATCACATGCTTTCTTATATTTCATTTTCTCTCTTAACTTTCACTGCTCTGATTCTCTTCTTTACAGTACCTATAGCTTTTATCTTGCCTCGTGTAATGTCTGGACCTTGGATTGAATGTGAAAAGAGCAAGAGTTTCCAATTACTTGTGGCATAAGAGAATTGCTATCCTACATAAATCAAGACTTTTAGCCAAAGATGTGCTTAGATTTTACAATAAGTGCTATTTTGTAGTAGCCTCTGCATCAACTGATCATAGGAAATGTGAAGTAGTTTTCTCCCATTCCACAACTTTCAGACTGAAATACCTAGCACAAGCTCACATTCTCCAGCAGGTCTTGTCATACGATGGGAGATTGGTGACAGGAATATAGTGCCTTGTTATAATTATTCAGCTTCATTTCTTTCTCATATTTAACTAGTTACTTTTTTAAATCTAAAAAGCTAAAATATTGTTTTGAGGATAGATTCATACACCTTTGTTAATCCCGTGATAGATAGAATGCCAGACTTTATCAGCACATTGTTTATTCAACTGATTTAAAACTGTCTATAATAATAATACATTTTATTTATATAGTGCCTTTATCTGTTCAGTAATTAAATCCCTTTGCTAAAGTTTCTTTTATTTATTTATTTATTTATGTATTTATTTTCCTGGCAACATTCTCATTTCAGGTTTGAATACAGGTTTTTCTCCCAGTTGAGTGTCTGGAAATTGAGCTACTGATTGTATGCACAAGATCTGAATTACAGATTGTCAATTTTAAAAATAAGTGAGGCATCTCAGTACTCCTATAGCATTGTGTGAAACCCTAGTGGTCTGTGGTACAAAAAATAAAACTCTCATAGACTGAGACACTACAATGGTTTAATTTAATTTTGTAATGGTATTCAAAGCTATTCAAAGCATCATTTTCTATTACCATGAAGGAAGTAAAAGAATATAATGAACACCACTTTCACAACATAGTTACTCAAGGCATCCTCATACATAACTAGTAACTTCTAGCAATTTCCTATTTCTCCTCATGCTGTGATAATAAGATGAGAGTGATAGCAAAAGTAGTATCAGTAAATTCTCACATCTATGAAAGATTTAGTCCTCAGATGGTTTACAACAGCTCAAGCACAAATGCTGAAACAGGTTGAAGTGCATGAAACATGTTTAGCAGGAAAACGGAAGTCCACATGAGATGGCATCAAGTTTGACAGCATCTCTGGGAGTCCACCATGTACAACATGAAGCTCCCAACGATGTTGGCAAAGAAGCAGCAATTCCAAAGCAGATGAGGAGACTTGCTTCTGGAATTCCACCATTCCCACACAGGTTAAGATCCTGTCTCTGTTTTTGAAATGATAAAAGTGGAATGATGATTCACTTAAGAATACTCAAAATGTAGTCTTTACAGTTAATGGTCATTTGTCCACTGGGGACACATTTTACCCTACAAAATGATATGTTACAGTATATCCGGGATTAAATCAGGAAGAGAATAGAGTTAACATATTTTGTTACAGTCTGTGGTGAACTGCTTGATTTAGTAAATTCCTATTTGATGTGCAGCCATCTGAGATCTGACAAGGCTACTGAACAACTTATGCTTCAGTTTAATTGGCCCATAATAGACGGTGGGGTAAAGCATTATTGAGCCACTTGCATGGAATGCTAATTGTCTCAGATCATAAGGCATCAGTCCAATTAATCCCAATTCCTTTGATTGAAATCCTGTTCGACCAGATTACAATATTGTGAGACCACTCGAAATGCTGGTGCACAACCATAAATATCTCCTTTTAATTCTGTATTATCCTACTGAATATCTTGATGCCGTACCACTTTGAGGATTTTATGCAAAGACATTGCTAAAAAATTAATTGGTGCTTTTTCGTTTGCCTGGATCCCAGAGGATATCTTATTAGAAGATGCAGACTTCAAATTATATGCAAGGCAGGAAATTACTTGACTACATCTTCACCATAAAAAGGGAGGTCAAAGAACTACAGATGAAGTAAATGCAGAGATGCAGGAGTTGGAATTGAACTGGCAACCTTGTGTTTTATAGCCTGTCTCCACTGGGCATTTGTAAAACAATCCCAGTTTCAAGTGACTTCCTATTTGAAACCAAATGTCTTCTTGAAAATGACATTCTTCTGGCATTTTAAACTAGTCTCATATTTTAAATCCTCAACACTTCCACATTTTTGTTGGCATAACACAAAATTGTTAGACTGCTAAATATTTTTAATTTATATATTTTTTGCTCATTCCCATTGTGTGGATTAAGCCAAGTGTCTGTTATTGCTATAATACCAAAGAGCTCCTTTATTTGTAAAGTATACTATCTTCATGTTAACTTAATTCAAAATCTGATAAACTGCATTTTTCAATGGATCATTTTCTATTACTATAAAAGAAGTAAAAGAAGATAATGAACACCACTTCCACAACAAAATTACTTAAATAATTCTCATACACAGTAACTTCTAGCTGCTTTACAACTTCAAAGTATCAGCTTCTACTGCTTCCATGGCCACCAAGTTCATTTCTGACAGTATAACACTAATAACAGCAGGGGTGTCTTTCAACACCTTGAAAAGGTCGAATTTTGCCTTACAATGTTCTTTCTTCTGTGGTGGGCTGGCGCCCTGTCCGGGGTTTGTTTCCTGCCTTGTGCCCTGTGTTGGCTGGGATTGGCTCCAGCAGACCCCCGTGACCCTGTAGTTAGCATATAGCGGGTTGGATGATGGATAGATGGATGGATGGATGTTTTGCTTTGTCTGAGGGGGAACAAATATATAGTTTATTTAAAAGAAATATTCCTACTCAGAATATTAAATGATTACCAATCAGATGACTCATTTATAAATTTTGTTTTTAAATATTTTATATATTAAAGGACATGAGTTACATTCAATGCAGTATAGTCTTCTATCTTCAGAAACTACTACAGTAGCTACTACACTGTGTTATGTAATTGTTTATTTAACTATAAATGTTTTCCTTTGCCAAGATACATTTTTCATGATTAATAAATCAAATATATTGCAAAGCATTTTACCTAGTTAAAGGGAAAGCTTTTCCTTGCTTTCTAATTTGTTCTGTTCTCATATTAAAGACAAATAGTTTGCTACACTTCATTTTGATATATGATTTTATCATTGTCTGTAAAAAATAATTCCTCTAGGTGATGCTTGGCTTGCTTGTTTTTTTAATGATAGGCCTTCCAACTTTTTCAAAAGCAATTAATTAAAAATGAAACTGTGTTTGTGGGGAAGATTTATAATGGGCGGAATAAAAAAAAAATCACAAACCATATTAATCTTGTGTTCGCTGACTGTTTTATCCCCCTGAGTCATTCTATATTCACTGACTGGCAAAGCTAATGTATGAGGTTTATGCTGACTTCAGTTAATGCTTACACACAAAACAACATGGCTCCCACTTTTTTTTTTTTTACAATTAACTTGTAAATAGTGAATGCTGGTCTGGACAATGCAAAGCTTTTCACTCAGTTTATACCAATGTACTTCCTGTTATTTTTAAAACACAGGCAAATTATAAAACAATGATTTATGTTTTTTATTCTTCTTTTGAAATATAGGCACCACGGTGTATGTGAGATGACAAAGGTAAAGAAATAAAAGTAACAAAAAAGGGAAATAACACTAAATAGCTGTTGATGTGGGTAAGAGATGGCGTCTTAATGTTTTTGCATTTTGTCTAAAGCTGCAATATTTTGCTGTGTAACTAAACTCCATTTCTCTACAAATATGGGTTTAGAAAATCGATTGATTAATAAGTCCAATGCACCAACTCCCTCCTAGGTCTTGCTAAGAAAAATTAAAGAAACTTGTCTAATGACATTGATCTTCATACTTGCCTGACTTACTTGGTCAAATCTTTTTATCTGCTGAGCTCGTATGCTTCTTTATTTCTAGAAGTGGCTAACCATTTATTTCCCATATGGCAGTACTGCAACTTTTCTGACCCATAATAACATAGCTAATTGTTATACCCTAATGGGGGCTCATCAGGTGTACACACTTTTACTTCCCCTAGTGGGGATCGAACCTGAGATGTTAGTGCCCAAGGCAAAGCCTCAGATATTCCGTCACGTGATATATTGTACCTGCCAAATAATATAAAGAGTACGCGACATGTGTTTCGCCCTAATAATAAAAAAGACTTTAAGAATAACACATTCTGAACCCCACCTTTCTAATCGACCCCTCTTACACCCACCTACTCCTCTTTCCTCATTGGCTATATATTGCCTTTATTCCTGTATCTCTACTCATTTTCCTCTGATAATGATACCTGATGGCTGTTGAAAGTTTAGGAATAAAAGAATGTTTTAAGATATGTGATATCTTAAAACAAAACCTTGTGGATATCTTTCTATACCCCAAATCAGAAAAAGTGGAGTATGAAAAATGCAAATAATATAAAAACACAGTGATTTTTAAATGTACTTTAATTTTTATTTCATTACAGATAGTATGAACTCAAAATATTTAATTGTTTTGTCTAGTCAACTTCATTTAATTTGTTAATATGCATCCTTTCCTTCATTTCAGGCCTGCAACACATTCCAAAAAAAGTTGGGGCGGTAAAGCATTATACTCACGTTTAAGTTCTTCCACGTATAAGTTTGGGCTTGATTTTACTGTATAATTTCCTGTATTTTATAATGTCGGTTGTATAAGTCGAATGCGGAAAACTCACACTATTGGTCCAAGAGATTATGATATGCTAACGCCCACCTGAGAGAGTAACCACGGAGCACACTTCCTTTTTTTCTATGTATTGTGCCTACTAGGGAATCCATTTCCGGGAATTCAGGAATCCCGCATGTCATTCCCACGAATCCCGGGATTCCGGGCTTCTGGGGATGACACAGTGCACAGGCATCTCACATGTGAACGGTTTTAGAATGACCGACACTTATTTTTAATAAAACTACTGCAATATGTTGACACCAATAAAAGACTAACCTTAACTACAAGCAGTTCATGCTGTCATATAAGTACATGTATCTAGTTAGTTGTGGTAATAAGAGCGTAGAAAGCACAACATGTCCAGCGTGTGGTTGTCCAAGCGAGAGCGCACCTTCATGCAGAGTACACCAGCCACTGAGAAAGCACGCTCTGCCTCCACTGAAGTAGGCGGCGCAGTCATCAGATACTGATACGCTTGTTCTAAACAACACCCACTCTTGTCATTGCTCTGAAACACCGGCATTTTAGCTTTTACTGATGCATCCAGTTTCTTGTCATCATTCTGTGATGGAAGTTTCTTGGCACAGATAATGCGGATGTAACAGACTGACGCATTTCAATTTCAAGTTGCTGTTCAAAGCTGACAACAGCACAGACGTCAATGAACTCTGCCCCGTCCCGGCATTCGTGAGCAGCAGAGTGCAGACACCTCCCAGTCCACTGTGATCAGTCTTAGTGGGAGCCGGGAGACTAACTGCTGCTGGTCTGTTGTTCAATGAATTAATACGCAACACACTACACCGTGGGCCAAAAAACCGTGCCACTTAATTATTTTCAACTATAACTCTGTTATTTCTTGATCGATTTTTACACTTTTACATGCTATATATGCGACCATGGCCGTTGCCGTTTTGAAACTGAATGAAACTGCTGTGATTCCCGGGAATGAAAAATGTCCAGAACCCGGAGCCTGGGAATGTATTCCCTAGTGCCTACGTGACCACATGGTAATACCCAAACTATTCCGAAGCAACGTTTGCACTGTTTTGTGTTTTTTGTATCTTATACCCTCATACACTTTTATCGTAAGAGCATCCCTTATCTACGATGCAGTGTTTGATCAGAAGAAAATATGAAGCTAGTTTTAAATTTGAAGCTAGCTTAAAAGTTGTTGAAGTAGCAAAAGAAGTTGGTAATTGCGCTGCTGCAACACAATTCGATGTGTCTGAGAAACTGGTGCAAGATTGGAGGAGGAAAGAAGATGTAAAAAAAAAATTAAGTGTCGTAGTTTAAGTGGCGTATAAGACGGGGTCTAATTTTACGATCAATTTTTCGGGTTTCAAGACCCGACTTATACGCAAGTATATATAGTACCACTTTGTAATGTCGCAATTCATTCTCACAACACAGAAGTATAAATTACCTTTGACAAGGGCACTGGCACTACTTGTCCCTGATAACAGTCTGGATGGTCCTTTACATCTTTGGTCCAAAGCACATGGTGTCCATTTATTCCAAAAAAGATCTGGAATACTGATTTGTCTGATCAATCTACACATTTTCACAGTAAGATGATCTATCCCAGATGCCTCCAAAGTTTTAAGTGTCATTTGTGAATGTTACTCTGTATTGTAGTGATTGACAAAGGTTTGTGAAAGTAATCCCTTGCCTATGAGGATATATCAGCTATTGATGAGTGACAATTCTTGATGTAGTGCTGTATGAGGGATAGGAGATCACAGGTGTTCAGCTTAGGCTTGCTCCCTTGCTCTTTACACACTGAAATTCCTCAAGATTCCTTGAATTGTTTAATGATATTATACACTGTAGAGGAAGAAATGTGCAAATCTCTTCCAATCTTTCTTTGAGGAACATCAAACATTAAACATTTCAAAAATTTCTCATGCATCTGTTGACAAACTGGAGATCCCCTGCCCATCTTTGTTACTCAAAGACTCAGCCTTTCGTGGGTACTGTTTTTG
This sequence comes from Erpetoichthys calabaricus, assembly GCF_900747795.2. NCBI lineage: Eukaryota > Metazoa > Chordata > Cladistia > Polypteriformes > Polypteridae > Erpetoichthys > Erpetoichthys calabaricus. Next base: position 274,447,418 of record NC_041394.2, on the reverse strand, counting down.
TACCAAATAATGATTACAATGTTGACATTAAAGTTTGAAAATCACATTATTTCATTTTTGTACTCGTTACCGGCATAAAATTGGCCCCCATCCCAACTTTTTTTGAAATGTGTTGCAGGCCTGAAATGCAGAAATAAATGTATATTACATTAAATGAAGTTGACCAGACAAAACATGAAATCTCTTGGGTTCATACTGTCTGCAATGAAATAAAAGTAAATTTCAGAATAACTGAGTTTTTTTAGTTCCATTTTCTATACCATCCCAACTTTTTTTTTTATTTTGGGGGGGTTGTATATATATATATATATATATATATATATATATATATATATATATATATATATATATATCATTGAGTTAATTAATAAACAGTTCTTGTCCAAGCACACATTATTGCTGAGCTCAAACAGTTTTCGAGTCTTTTAACAACAAGAAAAAACACAAAAGGAAACTTAATTAATCTTCATGAAAACTTGACTCTGTTTCTGTCTTCTCAGATTTAATAAAACAGATCTCAAAGACAGAAGCACCCAAGCTAGGGAGAAACTTGTTGAATTAGAGAAACAATCACATATAAATTTATTACCATGAGACTTGTGTGTAAAGGCAGTTGAAGTTTAACTGCCCATGCATCTTTTTGACTTATGTTTTGAAGAAAGTGTGTTCATTAGTAACTAAACATTCCCTGGAAAACCAAAGCACACTTTTCTCCATTGCATGCATTACATTATTTACAGGGTGTTTTTAATCCCAAACAGTCCTATACCAGTCATATTTTGAAAGGGACTATTCCATAGGTAATGATTTGGGTAGAACACATTTGAAAACTGTTTGTCATATGAGATGATGTATCTACATAAAGGTATATCAAGTGCTGTCACATACTAAGAGAATAAAAAATATAGTAATTATAAAACAAAAATAGCTAATTTAATTAAAAAGCAATATGAGAGAGCAAAATGAAACAACCTGAGTAGTGAATCTAACAAGAGTAAGCTATGCTAAAATAATGAGTCTCCTGTCATTATTTACATGTTTAGACTGAAGGGCCTGTTGAGAATTACTTTATTTGTGATTAAGTGCTTTCAGTTCAGCGGAGCTGTGAGGTGGAGAAGAGATTGTACTTTATGTATTCAATTGCACTTTACCACAACACTCTCCCAATGCTTTGTCTCTACAGAGCTGAATATACTTAACCCATTACCACAGAATTCTTAACACAGTTTGGAAACTGACAAATATCCAGTTTACTTTACTAAGCGCCTTGAGAATGGGAAAGGTGCTATATAAATAAAATGTATTATTATTATTATGTAAACTGCGTTTACAACCAGCAGTTGTGCCATAGCCGTCTGTAGCAGTTTCTTATTTACAGGTGTTGCTGGGCAAATGATACACTCATCTGTCTTTCTTTAGCCTATGTGTTTTTTGAACTTAGAAGTGCCATTGAGATGTTGCCTGTAGTTGTATAACTTTACTAAAATAACTGGGATTTTATAGATTAGTAGAAGGTTTCCACCAACCAAGGCATATTTCCATATACATTCATTAAATAGTCTTAAGTAGTAGATACTGAATCATCAAGCTTATAAAGCTAATAGTTCATTTTCACTGATGTATTATGAGTGAGAAAAGATAAGAGGCAGAAAGGCCAATTAGTAGGGGAAAATGCATGGATAATTACCAGAAAATAAAAGGTCGGGAGAAATGTGAAGATCTACATTTAGGTATTATAAATCCTTGACTAATGTAATGAAAGAGGGTATTGCAAAGAGACTATTTAAGGGGATAAATTCTGACTTAGACCTAATGATGATGCATTCAGAACCGTTCTGAAAGATTTTTAAGTACCTTTAAAAACATTGAGAGAGAAGGCCTTAGGAAATAAAGGTACGCATATCATGAGTGTTAAGGAAATTAACATGGGGCATCCAAGAGACAGAATGGGAGGAAATGAGTTGGTCATTAAAAGAGGCATTGGTGAGCAGTACAAGGGATTGCACACAAAGAGAAAGGGGGAAAATCCTTTAGAAGAATGTATGAAGTTTAAAAAATCAGGTAGAATATTTACTTCATCTTGCCCATTTGATTAGCTAATAACTATGTTGCTCTTACATTGCTATGTCTTTTTTTTGCTGGGGGGACACCAAAAACCTCACATACTGTATTAGAGTCTGAGCATGAACTCCATTGATTTATATTCAATAGTTTTTACAGTATAACCAAACATGTCAAATGCCTTTTTAAATTGCTTCTGTATGTTGCCTGGACAATGAAAAAATGCTGTACCCTAAGTTCTTGTCTATAAGCCGGACTCATGTATTAGCCGGAGACCAAAAATCATACGAATTTTTAAAATAAAATCGTATCATAGATAAGCCGGATTCATGGATAAGCCGAACGTACTATAACCTATAACTAATAGAAGGGAGGGAGGTCAGTGGTCTCACTCGCGCCCATTTAATTTCTTTAAGGGGGGAGAGAGTGTGAGATATTGGCCTCTCTCTCACTCCCCGCATGGCGCGGTTGGAGCGGCCGGAGCGCGTTCTTTCTGCTCTGGGCGTCGCCGAGTCAACACGAGCGCGTAGCGGTCATTTAAATTGTGATTTTATATGTAAGCATATTTAAATATATATCGCGGATTTCTGCGGACAATGGGTCTTTTAATTTCTGGTACATGCTTCCTCAGTTGGTTTGCCCAGTTGATTTCATACAAGGGACGCTATTGGCAGATGGCTGAGAAGCTACCCGGCTTACTTTTCTGTCTCTCTTGCGCTGACTATCTGTGATCCTGACGTATGGGGATTGAGCAGGGGGGCTGTTTGCACACCTAGACGATACGGACGCTCGTCTAAAAATGCTGAAAGATTATCTTCACGTTGCTATCTTTTGTAAAGCTGATTCCTGAAAAGACATGCTGCACAGTGCTTCGCATACTTAAAAGCTCGAAGGGCACGTATTGGTTTTTGACTGAAAAACAAACTCCCTCTCTCTCTCTTTGTCTGCTCCTGACGGAGGGGGTGTGAGCTGCCGCCTTCAACAGGTTTGTGCCGCGGTGCTTCGCATACTTAAAAGCCAAACAGACATATTGATTTGTTTGCTTCACTCCTTTGAAGAGGAAGATATGTTTGCATTCTTTTAATTGTGAGACGGAACTGTCATCTCTGTCTTGTCATGGAGCACAGTTTAAACTTTTGAAAAAGAGACAAATGTTTGTTTGCAGTGTTTGAATAACGTTCCTGTCTCTCTACAACCTCCTGTGTTTCTGCGCAAATCTGTGACCCAAGCATGACAATATAAAAATAACCATATAAACATATGGTTTCTACTTCGCGGATATTCTTATTTCGCGGGTGGCTCTGGAACGCAACCCCCGCGATGGATGTATAAGCCGGACTTATGTATAAGCCGATATTCTATTTTTTCATTTTCACAACTTTTTTCCTTAGATAAGCCGCGGCTTATAGACAAGAACTTAGGGTAATAACATAAACCTTACATGCTATTTACAGGGTTTCTTACTGTAGCTCATGCAACGTCTTGTGTAATGGCTACGAAGTGGGAAACAAGCAGACATGCTGCACATTGCACTTGCATTCCCTTTAAATTAGTTAAACTTTTAAGAATTCATATTGTGCAATACTACTAATTATGTTTCTCCATATTTCAGCCATTCTGTATATTCCCTCTCAAAGCAATACAATTAAATACTTATACTTGTAACTGGGGGTGCTGAAGGAACGGCTGAGCCCTTTGGTGCAGAACTTCCAGAAGAAGATTACCAGACACCTGTAGAACTTCCAGGTGCCCTATAAAAGGAGCCAGCTGCCATTACTCAAAGGGGCCAGACGAGAAGAGTGTGAAGCTTGATGGAGGAGAAGTGGAGATGAAAGAGAGAGAGAAAAGAATAGATAGATAGATAGATAGATAGATAGATAGATAGATAGATAGATAGATAGATAGATAGATAGATAGATAGATAGATAGATAGATAGATAATGTGTGCTGTAGACTGTGCTGCTGTGGGAAGTGAAGGAAAAGTGCTTCCCACATATAATAAAACATGTTTATTGCTGAACCTGTGTCCTGGCATCTGTTATATCGGTTGTTTGGGGAGCTGTGTAGCCAAACTACAAGGTTTACAGGTGAAATACAAATTTCTCAAATTACATGATGTACACGAAAAAGTACAGATTAGTATAAACTTGCACTAAAACACGTCAGTTTCAAATTGATCAATATAAACAGATACTTATTAAATAAGTTCATTAATACTATAGATAAGTTATGAGCAGTTAATAATGAAGAAGAGGAAAACAAAATCTACAGTCACATTGTGTTATTAATCCTTGGAATCTTTAGCAAGCATCTTGATATAATAATGTACAATATACTTTGTTATTTATGCATTGTTCAGATAAACACGTAGGGCTTTGCACCTTTAAAGCTTTGTATGTAATCAGCTCTAAACTGCAACTGGATGTCAGTGTAAAGAACAGGAGCTGTGTGGTCTTAACTCCTAAGGTAATAATCTTAACTGAAAGTAGCAAACTAGATCATTTGAGGAGCCTGTGAATAACGCATTGTAGTAGCCAATTCAGTTAACAATTGGAGCCTCGAATGAATTTCTCACTATCCTACATTTTTATCTTAATTTTCCAATATGTTTAAACTTAAAACTTCAGCATTTAGATATTGTTATAATCTGTCTTAAAAGGCAGGGTGGTTTCAAGGTATCACATAAGTTGTGTGTTAATTCAGTAATGTGTAGAGCTTCTGAGTTTTAAAGGGGATAATGTTGTGGTCTATATCATTCCCTCAACAGGAACTCCCTGAACAGCCATTAAGCTTTTAAGTAGTTTGTTGGGGTTGGGTGCATCACTTAGTAAGTTTCATTTTAGTTATTTAAATTTTGATTTCCTCCTTTGTTATCAAGTTAAATCCCTAAATTGGTGTATCCAAGGAAAGTTAGAATTCAACACTGTCATATTTAGTTTGTGAGATTACTTTCAAATCTGAGATGTTAATGTTTGTAGAAGTTTTACATGGCAGTTTAGCATTCCCATTCATCAAAATAAGTAACTGTTCTAAATTATGCATAGGTATTATTTCTATTTTCATTAAATAATCTGAAATAATGTTAAGAGTGGGACAAAATAGAGCTTTTTATACCTTGTACCACTGTCTGTATCTTTGTTGCTCTCTGTCTTCATCTACACTCTAGTTTTATAAATTAGGAGTATGAGTACTCTTGTTAAAAAAGGGCAAGTTTAATTTTTCTCTTATCAGTTTACTTTAAGTGAGAGTTCTGAATTTGAGACCTCTTTAAGAGAAACTTTATCATTACACATCAGCTGATCTACATTGGTCTCCAGGACTAGTTTGTGTTTCTCACAATATATACATCAGTTAAGGAAAAGTATATGTAAATAAATATAACCTTCAGCTAGTTTATGTTTAATTCTATTTTAAATAATTTAATTGAAATTTATATTATGGGCATATTTATTTATTATTTTACTATTTCATTTTGAGTGAATTTTGTTTATTTTTTGTGTATTAGCTGTACTTATCTCTTGGGATGGATCTATCTATCTATCTATCTATCTATCTATCTATCTATCTATCTATCTATCTATCTATCTATCTATCTATCTATTGTGGGAGACAGCCGGCAGTTCAACCTGGCCGGGATGCCCCTGGAATGAAAGGATGGGGGCAGGCAGCTACTTGCCGACACTGCCTCCCAAGAAACAGTAGATGGCAGCATCCCTGGAGTATCATGGTGCCCCAGATTCCTGCAGGTCATCCTGGGACTTGGAGTTCGATTATCAGCTTTGTTGGGTGGCATGGGTGCCACCAGGGGGAGTTTTCAAAGGACCTGTTGACTTATGTTTTTCTTATAGCCCGGCAGTACTAGGTAGTCACGTGGGAGGAAGAGCAGAAGCACTTCCATGTCGGACACTATTTAAAGGAAGGCTGAAGACCCAGCAAGGGAGCCGGACTCGGGAGGAGTAGGACAGAGCTTTCTGGAAGGTATGGAGGAGAGATTTGTGTTTATTGTAATTAGTGTTGATTTGCCTGTATACTGTGGCAGAGGTGCTTGAGGGCATTATGTATAGAAGGAAGAAGAATAAAAGATCTTCTTGTTGCTTTTAACCTGTGTCAAGAGAGTCTTTTTTTAGGGGCAATAGTGTCACTTAGCGTCCACTCATTGACACTATCTATCTGTCTCTCTGTCTAAAAATGCAATCAAGATCATGTGGTAAATATGCAAACTGTCAGTAAAACCAATATATTAAATAAGTAAATGCAAAAACTGTGGCACCAACAGATGGTACGCGTAATAAAAAAATATGCATAGCAAATACCAAAATATGAATTTTACAAATCAAACACAGTTATAGCCCTAAACTACAGAGGAGTGCACTTGGCAAAAGTGTGATTGCATAACAGTACAGAGAAAATGAGCATTTTGTGCAGAGAGCTCAAAAAATGCAGTTCAGTGGGGTGAATTTTGATATTCATAAATATAGGAACAGCAGTCAAAAAGCCCCAGGGTATATGGGATGATATTAATTTTAAGCACCAAGACAGATGGAGTCGTCTCACAAATCCACACAGGAAGAGAGTTTCAGAGAGAATGAGGCACAAAGCTGAATGAGAATTTGTGGACAGTTGATTAATAAAATTTTAGGATGAGCCACTGTTAGAAGATGTCATCTGTTTTATGGAGTAACCATAGAATGGACAGGTTTTCTGGAACATTGTACTAAATGGCTTTAACTTAGAAACATTTTGATGAGAACAGGCCTTTCAGATCAACAAGCTTCTCCAAAACATCATGTCGACTTCTGAAGGTCCAAAAGCACTGCTATCTACTACCCTAGTTGGCAACTGATTCCAGATCTCTTTATAAGTCACAACAAGGTTTAGATTCTTGGATATGAAGCTAGAGTAGAGTGGCAACTGAGTAGTAGTGTGGTCACAGCATTTGGTGGGGATCAAGACTCCAACAGCTGTTTTCTGAACCTATTGTAAGCTTATGATGGTTTGTACAGGAAAACCAATAACAAGAATGATGTTAGCAATGTGTTACTTTATTTAGGACTCATCCCTGCCTCCTTTCCTTAGCTTCCTTATTACAGAACTTTTTAAACTCTGTAATATTACCATGTTTTCCAGATTTTACAAGATACCATTATACTTGGCTATATCCCCCAAAATCATGTTCAAGATGGGATTAAAAATCTGTTAAATGGGCATCAATGACTGGATTTATTGAGTGAAAATGCCTTTTTTCTATAACATTTGGGGACACTTGAGTTTAAAAAATGATTTGAAGCCATCATCTATTAGGTTGTTACTGGTGCTAGACATGACATCAGGGAATGACATTTGTGGTTCAGACTGCACTATTTTAAAATGTAGAAGGTCAGGACACTCTCTATGGTATTTCTCTGTGTTAAATGTTACTCTTTACCAGGCTGGTTGCTTTTAAGTGAACTGTATATAACTGAAAAAAACAGCATCTAACTGAGTCACTGTTTACTGTAAGAGTTAAATGCATAAGAGCTGTATGTGCTTCAGCAGTAGCTTACAGTGTGCTGGTTCTAAAGACTTTCATAATGAAAAAAATGACAAGACATGATATTTATTGTTTTTATATTGTAGATATTATTTCTTTAATCTCTGCCTGCTGTGAACATGTTTCAGGGGTTCTGAAGGGAAGTTACCATTTTTTACACTTATAGCAATTTGGGTATAGCAATTCTGGTGCTGCTATTTGATTTACGTCTGCCAAAAAAATTCACCGTCATATTGATAGATGTGGAAATGTATTTTAAATCATCTCATATTTGAGTATACGGTGACATACTAGTGCCTTCAGTGTAATAAAATCAAATATGGTCTCCCTGGAATTTTAGCTGACAGTTTTATTTTACCTAAGACCAGATTCTCTATAGTTCTACCAGAAGGATAGGTATTTGCCAACTAAATTAATATAGACCTCAAATTATTGAGGGTGGCACAATTGTTAGTGCTGCCACCTCGTTTGCTAAAGTACCTTTATTCAGTTTTTCACTCATTCGCTGTCTCTGTGAAATTTTTTGATTTGCCCTGTGTTTGCTTGAGTTTTAGCAAGATACTGTAATTGCAGCTCACTTTTTAAAAATGTGTATTGTAGATCATCATGGCTGTACAGCCACCCTAACCTGACACAGACAGGCAGAGACACAAGTTCAGCACAGAATGTTTCTATTTACAGCTGGGGAAGTGCTTCTTCCTCGCTCCCCAAAGCAGAGTACAGTATACACAACACCATTCACAGTCCTGTCTTTCCTGCTAATTCACAGTCCTTCTGCCTCCACTCCTCCCTAACAAGCTTCATCCTTCTTCCTCCCGACCCTGGCTCTCGGAGTAGTGGCAGCTGGCTCTTTCTATAAGTCACCTGGAAATGTTCCAGGTGCTCGATGACCTTTTTCAGGCAATATTTCCGGGTGTGGCAGAAGTGCTGCAAACAAGGGCTCAGCAGTTCTCCAGGCGCACCCTGGTGGGGCCATGGGCCCCAGCAGGGTTGAGCTTCCATGCTCCAAACCTGTGACACTGCTGCATGTCAGCGGGGCTGCACTCTAGTGCTCTGGGGTAGGTAATGGTCTAGATATGCTCTCTCCCCTGGCCCCCTTCCATTATAGGGTCGTCCTGGCAGGGCATGGGCCCTGGCCATCCACCGCAGTATGTATACATAAATGTGAGTGTGGGTACTTGAATAATGCAGATCACATGGCACGGCGGCAGCAGCAGCAGCTGATTGAGCAAAGAGGAGGTAAAAAAAAACTGTATTTGTTTCCCATTGTATCACCGTTTAAGAGGAGGTTTCAGAGCAGCGACCGCATCTCCTTGGGGTGCATTCAGCTCCTCCTTCAAAATGCGAGCGGTAGAGATGCAAAGTGGCTGGTGCGTAGCACGGGCCAGGGTGGCGAACCCCCTAGTATATATATGCTGAACATGCCAAACAGTGCATCACCACTAGCAAAGTGAAAGAAATGAGAATAAACAAAATTCTATCTATCTATCTATCTATCTATCTATCTATCTATCTATCTATCTATCTATCTATCTATCTATCTATCTATCTAAACACAGCTAATGACAAACCCCTTCTTTAAAGCACAATAACAATCAGCCATATAAACAAGTTCTACTGCATTGTAGAATAATTACATAAAATGGAGGAAACAACTTAGACATGAATGTAAGAATAAATTATTATTGTGGACAATTAACCCCAGTGCATAATCACCTGTGGAAGTTGGCATGTCTTGGCAAATTTAGTGAGAAAGGTCCAAAGATTTATTACTGAATGTTTATGACAGATTTTTGGAATATTATGGCCAGCCATTACATCAAACCAAGATCTCTGGCAAATAACAGGACAAATTAATGTGGATTAGACACGTACTTTGAAGATATCCTAACAACATTACATGACAAGCCTTACATTGGAAGCCTCAAGATAACAGAAAGGGGGCCTAAACAAAAAGAGACTCTCAGGGGAGAAGAAGAGACTTGGAAGCAGATAAATTGCCTAGTGATGAAAGGACGAAATAGAAGAAGTCTGTTGCTTCACAGAGGAGCTATAGGACCAAACACATAGAAAAGAGCACTGTGCAGAGGCATTAAAGATTGTAAGAGTTTTCTCCATCTCTAAAGATGTTACAGAAGCATGTAAATAGGCTGCTTGTGGAGCTGAAGGGGAAGAAGGTGCAAAAATTTGGGTTAAGTCTAATTCTTTGACAGAGAATAATGAAATTGATGTGATTACTTTTTTGTCTCTTTGGCCCATCTTAGTGTAGGAGCAAAGATTTCATAAAGAAAATTATCCAGATGAGAAGAATGTGCTTGGGGGATCAAAAGTGCAATTTGGAGGTAATTTGAAATGTAATAGACATATGGAGTAACATTGAAGGAATGAAGAGTCAAGGTCAGAAACAGAGCACAAAGTTAGCTTTTTAATAGCTTTCTAGGCTGAACACATTATAAGAGCTGAAAGCCTGTTGATGAAATATTCAATTGCACATTAAACACATAATGAGACCAAGAATGCAATGCAGCAACCTGTTACTAGGCTATATAAAATACTTTATAAAATAATTCATATGAAGACAACAAGCAAAGGGCAGACAGAATCGAATATAGTGGAATGTCTATGGAAGGAAACCCAATTAAAATGGTGCATTTTGGTCATACATCCGTATCTGAATAGAAGTATGTTTAGCCACTTTTTGTATGAATATCTTTGTTTATTTTAATCAAGTAAGAAGAAAAAAAGCAGTAGTCTCTATGTCAGGGATCTCCAACTACAGCCTTGGAGCACTATTACAGATTCAGATTTTCTATCTAACCCCTTTGATAATTAGTGACCAGTTTTTTTTTTGCTAATTAACTATTTCGTCTTAATTTTAATTGCCTTTCAGTTTAAGACTCAAACCCCTTAATAATGGTATTTCTTTTTATCTTTAAATAGCACCAAACAATAATACAATACAATACAATTTATTCTTGTATAGCCCAAAATCACACAAGACATGCCGCAATGGGCTTTAACAGGCCCTGCCTCTTGACAGCCCCCCAGCTTTGACTCTCTAAGAAGACAAGAAAAATCTCCCAAAAAAACCCTAGTAGGAAAAAAAAAATGGAAGAAACCTTGGGAAAGGCAGCTCAAAGTGAGACCCCTTTTCAGTTAGGTTGGGTGTGCATTGGGTGTCAAAGAGAAGGTGGTCAATACAATACAATACACCGAACAAACCACAAGTAATCCTCAATACAATATAACAGTAAAATAAAAATATTATTAGTACAGAGCAGAATTTAACAGTAGACGATATCACATAATATGATTTGGATTTGTCCTCAGTCATCAAGCTGCCTCCCCCAGTTGGCCATTCCACAGCTGGGATAGCACTGGGTCAGCCAATCCGATGAAAGGACCCCTCTACCCGACAATTCGTGTAATGAATGAATAATGAAATACAAAACGAGTCAACACATGACCAGCTGACTTGTGTCCATCATACAACGTCTAAAAAAAGAAAGGTGAAGGTCTCAGTCATGTTGATCAGCTAAAGTCCTCAAAACAATTTGCTCTTAGAAAAAAATGAAAAAAAAACAATTTTGGAAATTTCTGGTGTGAGAGAATGACAAGCCATTGGATTAAATAATGAGTTTAATTAACAAAAAGATTCCACTTCTAATTGTTGGAGTGAAATTGGTTGGTGTTTGAGGCCTTGACTTAGTTGATCATCTGTTGGCTCACTTCACATCTAATTTCTGCTTGGATGTCCTTTAAGGAAAAAGCAAAGCAATTCAGAGGACTGAATCTTAAAACACAAGTCAATTAAAATGTAAAGAAGGGAAAACAAAAGGAAAATAAGTTAATTAGCAGCAAAAACTGGTCACTAATTAAGAAAAGGTTTAGAATCAAAACCTGCAGCCATGGTAGCACTCCAGGACTGGAGTTGAGGACCCCTGCATTATGTAACACTAAATCATCTTCTGCCTGAAACAAGTACATTTTTTTAGAATATGCTACCTGAAGTTAATTCTTCTCTTTAATTATCATCATGACAAGAAACATTTCTTTTAAGCAGTCAGTGTTTTTATACATGACATTTCGATGAGTGTTTTAAGCTAATTAGGGAGTGAGAGTGCCAAGCTATTTTCTGAACCCAGTACACCAGTGCAGAGCCTCAGGGAGCTACAGCCGGTCTTCACTAGCATTGGCCGCAAGCCAGAAACCTGCCCTAGAATGGATACTAGACCTTCAAATAAATAAATACATATAAGTTAAATATCATTTATATGCCCCAAATGTCTTGGTAAGTATATAGTAATTGTTTAAATATTTGATTGTAAAATAGAAAAGACAACGTGAAATGTGAAAGTTGAACCAAAAGCACCTATATATAAAATGTTAAGGGTTGTGTCCATCTGTCATGTGATTTATTCATGAACCACTCGAGCTAGAACCACAATCTTGGTCTTAATTGAAAGCTTAAGGCATGATAAACACTGCTGAAATTAAAAATTTTGGGTAGTGGCAAACTCCCAAAAATTATTGGGGATTGTGACTTTTTTACAGTTAAGTGCTTGAAAAGGTTACAAAGCAGAAAGGAAAAGAACAGCAGCAATACCTGCTGAGCTTGAAGCAAATTGCAGAAGCTGCTAAAGTGATAAAAAACACCATCATAGGAAGAAGATAAGAGCGGCGCCATCTGTTGAGCTTCTTACTGGTGTTACAGAAATATTTATTTTAATATAAAAGGTTGGCCCTTGCCAAGTAGACATTCATAGCAAAAAAACCCAGCAGATTATAGAAGCCATGAGCATAGTCCTGGATCGAGCCTGCTACACATGCTGCCTCGTGACAGTGCTGTATTTTGGGCTGTCTTCTGTATATGTTAATGAAGCGTGTGCATTTTCATAAACGACAAATACTGTGTCAGGTAAGAAGTTGTTGCATTGTGGGAAGGAATGATGCTTTAGTTCCCACCACCTCCTGCATTTCTTGCAAGCCTTCAGTGCTGTGAAGTTGCTGGACTGAATCTTTTGAGACATATTTAACGACTGTTGATCTGGAAGAGGTGAGCAATGTTTGTAAAACAGCTACACTTAAACAATGCCCAGGCACCAAAGGGCAACACATCTATAAAACCCTCAGAACTGCAGATGGATATTCCACATCGGAATATGATCTCATTTCTCTACACCTCATAATGTCATCGTCCTATGATTCCTCTTCTGCAGGTACCATCAGCAACTGGGCAAGTCATCTCATCAGTTTGTGGCTCACTTGTGAAGTTTAGCCAGCTTTTGCAAGTTCAGGTTAATTACATGACAGATTTATCAGGGACCAACTTGCAGAACATGCTAGTACCCCTAAAGTTCATGAAAGACTACTGATGGCACCAGATGATATGACTCTATGATGCTTTGACATACTATTTCAAATTAAATCAGCTCCTGAATTCACAGCTAAACTTACTGTTTCTTTGTCTCAGCACCACACTGCTGCACAACAAGTGATTGAAGCCTCCTTTACTGGCTGGAAGGATACACTTTTATTTTGGGACAGCTCTGATGTTCACTATACAAAGAGGTTGCCGGCTGTTTCTAGACAGTGCTGCAGAAACTGCAGCTGTGACGGTCTATGGTCTAGAGCTGTGAGCTGCCCCATAAAGGTACATAGGTGACAGAACAGCAGGAAGCTTTTGAAAAAATCTGTCGTTTCAACTCTGCTTTTATTTGTACAAAAGGAATAGTTGTCTTCCATTCAGACTGCATCAATAACCATTCACTCAGTGAGCTCCAAAGCCCTCACCTTCAAAACTTGTACTTTGGAGTTTAACAATGTGTGTTCTCTTCTGCTGCTGGACATTAGGATAGTGGTGTCTTTGCTTTGATTTCGCTGCTATGAAATAGTTTTTCAATCAACTGACACTAACTATTCCCTCTGCTGCTCTGTGTGGCTATGACAGTGCAACATTTTAAATAGTAGACACACTATCTTTACCTGTATGCTATGATCAAAATTACTTGCCTGACTTCATATTTCATGTCATCTGCCATGTTGCCAGTTTGTTAGCCTGGACTTATTTACAGCTCTGGGATTTACATTTCTAGACTCCTAGACTCTTTTCATAAATTTGGGTTGTCTCTCAGCTTTTAGCCTGCAGCCTCAACTGGTGATCCTTCCATTCACCCTGTCATCCAACCCCTCTGTTGAATTTCCCTGGTTCTCCAGAAGGGTGTAACCACTAAGCTATACAGCCTGTTGGAGGTGGGCATCATTGAACCAGTTAATGCCTCAGCATGAATCACAAACCTAGTGATCGCCAAAAAAAGACACAGGGCTTGTGCCTGTGCATTGACCCCTTGATAGTGAACAAAGCAGTAACACCAGATAAATACCACTACCACCCACTAATGACCTCACCACTCAGTTCCATGGCTCTAAAGTATTTTCCAGATTGGACCTTTGCCAGGGGTACCTGCAGATTCCTCTTCACCCTGAAAGCAGAGATTTGACTGCCTTTGTCATCCTCAATGGGTTGTTTCATTATACCATCTGGCCTCAACTCTGCCCCCAGCTGTTTTCAGAAGGTGATATCTAACATCTTTACTGGGATTCCTAGGGTGGTCACCTATCTGGATGATGTTGTTGTGCATGGCCGAACCCCAGTTGTCCAATATGTATGCCTCCACAGAGTGTTCAAAGAATTAACTACTCATCACCTCACAAAGAATGGAGATAAATGTGTTTTCTCAGTGCCTTCCATTGAGTTTATGGGATTTTGTCTGACTGCACAACCCCATGTCTAAGCAATCCAGTACATCCCTGAGCCAACGAATGAAACCCAAGTGGCTTCACTTCTCAGAATGACCACCTACCATATACAATTTCAGCCACAGCACTCTACTACCACAGCCACACTACATCACTTAATGAGGAAGGATGTTTCTTGGTTCTGGACTACCGTCTGTTCAGAGGCTGTCAGTCTTCTGAAGGTACAGCTCACACCTATCCTAGGTCATTTTTACATCTCTCGCCCAATGTTTGTTCCTTGCCATGGTTCCAGTGTAGCCCTAGGAGCAGTGCTATCTGAGCTAGAGAATGGTACTGAATGACCCATTGCCTTCACCTTTCTGGTTCTAAGTCTAGCTGAACGAAAGTACTCTGTGGGTAAGTTTGAAACTCTAGCCTGTGTCGTGGCTTGTGAACATGGCCGCAAGTTTCTTTATGGGCAGGCATTCACGTTAAGCACCGACTCTAAGGCACTCAGCATAAGCCGCTTAGGATTTACCACTGGCCAGAGAGACTTCAGCAGTGTAATTTCACATTACAGTTCACCCCTGGTTGTGAAAATGTGGTGGCAGATCTGCTGTCCCATGCTTCCCCCTACTCCACCACAGACACAGTGCTTGACATGAGCAAATCAGAATTTGTTAAAATGCTCCCCTCAATACTGCAAGCCATTGTCTCCTAACAGAAGCTTCATCTGGCCTCTGAACAAGATCCTGTCTTCTCCCTGATTCAGGTTTTCATTCTCACAGGTTATCCTTTGGAGGTTTCACTCCCAGGCAAATGGGGGAGTGGAAAGACTGAACCAGACTTTAAAAAAGGCACTGTGGATCACTTCGGTGAGGGCTGCACATTTTTAACTGTTCTTCTCCATACTCTTTTCCATTACAGTGCAGCACAACACTCCACTACAGTGAGCTCTACTGCATGTCTTATGTTAGGGTGAGAGCTACAACCTCCTCTTGATCATTTGTGACCACAGGCTTCCCAAAATACTTCAATACACCAGCAAAAGATAAAGTCTTACTTTGATCAAAAGCATAGAATTAGGGTTCCAAAATTCATAGCCCTTGACTGGGCAAACGTTTGTCACCGTCAAAGTGAGCACAAGCTGCAGTTTTTTCTGGTCCTCACAAGTTCTTGAGCAATTCATCCCTGCCACTTTCCACCTATCTGATTGATCCCAGTACCACACAAGCTGCCTCCACAAATTGTCCCCACCAGTCACTGCTAAGATGGAGAGCAATTTAGACCTGGACTGCCTAGGGGAAGTCAGCTTGCCCCTTTGAGCTCTACTGGACCCCCAGCAAGAACAACCACTTCCATCTTCTCCATGACCTGTTAGAACTTGATTTCATCCAGACTACCAAAGGCTAATCCCTCTTAGTGATTAAAACAAGAGGAAAACTTGTTCCTGCTTTGCATTTCATGATTGTTTAGAAGGGGAAAGGGAAATTTCTGTTTGGAAAGGAGGTAATTGTTACATCTGCACAGCCTTAGTGACAGTGTCGTGTTTTGTGCTGTCTTTCGCATGCGTTAGTGAAATGTGTATTTTTAAAAAGATTTGGACATGAATGTCAATAGGCTTTGGAACCAAGTTACCCAAACTATTCTCTAATATTTCAGTAATTATTTACCGCTCTTATCATATAACAGGTTATTATGATAGCAACTTACGAGACGAATTCATAATTAATTGCAGAAATACAGAATTTTAGGGTTCCTCTAGAGCAGCATTTCCCAAACTATGGGTCGCGACCCACTGGTGGGTCGCGAGCGAATATTGAGTGGGCCCTGAAACATAAGACGATATTCCGACCGATCGGGCTAACAGCCGGACGTCTTTTGTTTTTGTGACATTCTTTGTCACGTTGTGTTGTGTTCGTTAACGTACGCCCTTATAATCTTTTTAAAAACAATTATTAACGTTTGAAAATAATAATGGAAAAGTGGTTGAAACGGATAGCAAAAACTACGTCGCCGCCGCCGGTTGATTGTGATGAAAAGACGGAAGATGTTCTTATAAATGACAAAAGTGGCACTGAGGCTGACTTCCAAGCTCCCTCAACGAGTTCGCATGAATCGAAACGACGGAAAGTTGTAAGAAAATATGACCCTGAATATCTAAAACTAGGATTCACTTGGAATCATGATACGATATATCCGCGTCCTCAATGCGTGATTTGCTATGAAATATTAGCGAACGAAAAGTATGCGCCCAAGTAAGTTGACGCGTCATATAGAAACAAAGCATTCCCATTTTACGAATAAGCCAGTAGATTTTTTTCAAAGAAAATTGTTGGATATGAAATCTTCAAAAAATATTGTTTCACATTTCATTAATATTAATGAAAATGCTGTATATGCCTCGTACCTCATTAGCTTAAGGATCGCCAGAGCAGGAAAGCCTCATACCATTGGCGAAGATTTAGTGTTACCATCGATTAAAGATGCTGTTGGAGCGATGTTTGGAGAAAAAGAAGTAAAGGAAATCGAGCGCATACCACTGTCCAATAATACTGTTGCACGACGAATCGACGAAATGGCTGAATGGGCAGAGGACGAATTAATCCGGAGGGTAGTTTGTAGTAAATATTATACGCTACAACTAGATGAGTCTACTGACGTGCAAGGCCTATCTCAACTATTTGTCTTTGTGCGTTATATATGGCAAAACGACGCGCATGAAGAAATCTTGTTCTGCAAGCCAATTAGTCGTGGAACGGCCGATGAGATTTTCAATGCAATTGATTCCTATATAAAAGAGAAAGGTTTACAGTGGAAGAACTGTTTCGGTATATGCACTGACGGTGCGCGGGCTATGTGCGGGAAAAATAGCAGTGTCGTTACAAGAGTTCTTAAACAAAGCCCCTGTGCTTTGTGGACACACTGTAGCCTTCACAGAGAAGCACTGGTTTCAAAAGCATTACCTAATGATTTCAAAACAGTACTAAATACAGCTATGAAAATTGTAAATTATATTAAAACAAAACCCTTACAAGCACGTTTATTTCAAAAGCTGTGTGAAGAAATGGGTAGTCTTCATACATCTCTTCTTCTGCATACGGAGGTACGTTGGTTATCCAGGGGGAAAGTACTGACACGATTAGTGGAATTACGCAATGAAGTTACAATTTACTTGGAAGGAAAAACTGAATATATTGAATCTCTACTGGACAAAGAATTCATTCTCAAGCTCACATACTTGGCGGATATTTTTTCGAAATTAAACGAACTCAATTTGTATTTGCAAGGTTCAAACGAATCAGACATTTTTGCAGTTCACGATAGAATTTGAGCGTTTATGAAAAAGCTTATGTTGTGGAAAAGTTGTATTGAGGATGGCAAGTATGATTGTTTTGAAACTCTTGAAACTTTTATTATAGAAAACCAAGTGCAGCCAAAGACGAACGTGCTGTCTGCAATTTCCACTCATTTATCATTGTTAAAAAATAACTTTGATGCCTATTTCGGGGAAGAGATGAAAAAGCTTGACTCGTTGAATTGGATTTGTAACCCATTTCAAGACCGCCTACCAAGTAGTATGTCAACAAAAGCAAGTGAAGAACTCATTGATTTATCAGAAGATATGTCACTGAAAAATAGTTTCAATCGCAAGCAGTTAACGAAATTCTGGCTCTCAGTTGCTGGGAACTATCCTTGCCTGTTTGATGAAGCTATAAAAGTCCTCCTCCCCTTCAGTACCTCATATCTATGTGAGGCCAGATTTTCGGCTATGATCAGCATTAAAACTAAATACCGAAATAAATTGGACGTATCAAACTCACTGCGATTAAAAGTAACTAAAATTGAAGTTGATGCTAAAGCTGTAATGACAAAAAATAGGAAACAAATACACCCTTCTCATTGAAATAACAGTCCTTGTAGGTATTTAAGTAATAAAAAATTGTAACTTAGTTGTTTTTTTTCTTATTTGAAAAGTCCTTCATTCATATTGGTGACGCTTAAATTTCCATAGTGACTGTTTGTGAGCTAAAGTACAATATATGTTGTCTGTGATGATAACAAATTAATGTCAAATGAAAAAAATACTTTAAACAAAATAAACAGCCCGAACAAATAAGACACCATTAAGTAGTTCCGCGACTCGCTACTATTGAATCTGAGCGTTACCAATATTTTATGCCCCCTTTTTAAGACGGCTAAGAGGTGGGTCCCGAATTTGGCAGTTTTTGTTAGGTGGGTCGGAGACCAGTCAACTTTGGGAACCACTGCTCTAGAGTGTCTCTTTCTCTGGCACGATTTGGCTCAAAAACTAATCAGCACATCATCATCTCATAACAGGCTTAGATTTTGAGTTTGGTATTTTTCCATCCAGCCGTTTTATCTCTAGACTGTCCTCAAGAAACTGTGACACACAGACAGGCAGACAGACAGACAGACAGACACACACCCATCATCAAGATAATAATGTTTTTGGTATCAGAGGACCCTAAGACATTGAGATCTATCTAAAACCGGAGATGAAAATTTTTGACGAATCTAAAGCTTTCACTCCTCCCCCATAGACGATAGGGGAGGGCGCTAAGCAAAAAGAGAGATACTGTGTCAAGTAAAGATTTACTGCATGAATATGGCCCTTCATTTCAACAACATAATGGAGCCTTAAAGAATACAATAAATGACTGAACACTTGTTCAAAATATACAGAGAAATAAGCTATTAAGCCAAAACACATATCCATCCATTTTCTGCAGCTGCTTAATTCATGTCAAGGTCACAGGGAGACAGAGTGCATCCTGACAACAATGCGTGCAAAGCGGAATCCAACCAGACTGAGTATTAAAATATTACTATAAAAATATTTCTAAACATTTGAACTTACAGCAGTTGAAATTTTAGATATTATACAGTTTAAATGTAATACTCATGTATAATATGAGCAAATATTTGTTACTATGGCAGTCTTCAGAAATATTAAATAATGCATGTATATTGCTGCAAATTATGTTAAAGGTATTAAATCAAGTTTTTTTCTGGATTTATTTTTTGTATGTTTGCCATCATATATTTGTTGTAATGAGTAAGTATAAACATTTTAGGTGCATTCTTACCTGAATAAAATGTGACTATATATTCATCCTGAAAAGTATTTTTTAAACAATAGTCAATGCATGACTCTTTAGTGAAAGTGCCTCAAGGTAATTAGTATCAACTTACCTATAATTTGCTGGGTATTAAAGCATAAGGCATGTAGGAAAAATTATCAAAATTTAGCTTTACGAAATATCCTGAAACTAAGAATCAGTCATGAATGGCAAACGTATGCCTGGGAATTTAAAGTAAGAAATATAATTATCATCTCTGTTAGCTACAAAGGCAAAACTCATTACACACAATCACAATAATTGCTTTTAAATTGTGTGTTTCCACACCTGCTTCTAAACTTTCAAATAACTGTCCAATTAAATAGTTACAAATTATGGTGTTATCTGTATTTATGTGAGATAGATTCTTCTCTTATTTCATTAAGCTACATTGAGATACTTTATAGGGGAAGATTAATTTTAAGTTACACTATGCAAACATTTGGAAAGATATAATATATTGTAAACTGATTTGTAAAATGATTTGGGAAAGTTCTCAACAGTTTAAGGCAACATGTCAAACAGTATAATGATCAAATTTTATGATCTCCATATTGAATTGAACGGGTTATAAAAATTATTGTGACAGTGCAGACTCTTGCATCAGTCAGTGACATCAGAGCAGAGTCAGCAGTGGTATAAGCTGCCATTCCTTATTCAAATGGGTTGCTTCAGAGCCTGCTGCAGGACGGCCTATGAAAAGGACAAACCTGCCACAGTCACTTGATAACCATTCTAAAATGGCTAAAGTGAAAGGTATTTCTGAAGATAGTGAGCGACCTAAAAGAGCAATGAAATGAGCGAGAATCCATTGGGATGGTGTTGGCAAGCATTGCACAGTTTTACAATATTATAGCCCTATTAACCTTTTCAATAAAATGTAAAATAGAAAAGAGAAGACAACAATGAATTTCAAGAGTCTAATTATATTTAATTATTGTTTATCATTGTTAGTAGTATAATTAATAAAATGTTTTGATGCTGTTTTTAATATAATGTTTAAAATAGATAAGTGTACATCCTATTTTAGCCATCAAATATTGACAGAGTGAAATACTGAATATTTTGCAATTTATTTTTTAGTGTGCTATAAATATTTCTTTAATTCATTGTGGATAATTGACATAGTACATAAACGAGTACATGGTAGACTCAAGTATAGATTTATATTTTATGGTTTGCTCAAGCTTTTTCAGGTTGATCTTCAAGTGCCACATCAGTATAAGAGAAGGAGGCGTGTGCCCTATGCATGCATAACAATTAACCATGTGCAAATAAAAAGCAAATTTTGAAGGAGCCTGACACAACACCCCCAAACATAGGAGACTCTATGAAATAAAGGTTTATTACTATTTACAACATGTTTGTATCTTTTTGATAGAAGAAAAAGTGCAAAGCATCAGCACAGACAGTTTGGAGAGCCTTCAGCGTGACTTCAAATAATAGAATGAGCCAGCAGCTTCAATCATGACACACAGAGGGTTCTGCCTTTAAAAGACCTATGTATTTCTTCTGTCTTTTGGCTATTATTTCTGCATTTCCACTTTGTTTTGACGAAATATATGATTGTGTGTCTCTGACTGCATTCTTTCTTTGCTCTCACGGACTGCCCACATCTCAGGTCACCTTTTGGCCACAATAATTGGTCCAGTATAGTTGGCAGACCTTTCCCTAGCCCTCAGGGACACTTTAAAGATGACTGTGCCATTAAAATCCAGTCAAATATAGTTCACTTAGTCCTTCCCCATTGACTTCAATGCAGTTAATCAATTTCGGGAAATATCGCAAACATTTCCACGATTTTGGGGAACTCACAGCGAAGCGCACTCAGCACTGTTCACTCATCACTAGTCAGTAGCAGAATTTTGAAGTTGATTTGATTTGGAACAGGAACCCAGTATTGAGGAGCTAACTTGGTGGTGTCAATGCACAAATTAGGGATTTGTTAGGCACAGTGGAGAAAGATTTGACAGCTGTATTATCACTTACCCATTTCCCTTTCTGCCCTCACTAAAGAAGAACGTAAGATGAAGAAGGCCTTTAACTCCACCTTTTCTGCTCAAAAACAAAAAAAGGCTCCACTAGAGGAAGTGGCTGTCAGATAATGACCAGCCACGGAAGAGAACAAAACTGAAGTGACTTCCTTTGAGTCGAAGCAGAGTTTTCTGTATTAGAAATCCAACTCTTTATACAGTATGTGTTCCTTTGTCTTTCTAAGGGAGTTTTGTCTGGCAGCCGCATTCTAAGTATGTTATTATTTTTTGATACTTTCTTGCAGGAAGATAATTAAAATAAAAGTTACATTAGCTCAACAAAGAAAAAAAAACATATCAAAAAAACTTTAACATCTGAACTAGAGAGGGAGAGTCACAAAATGACAATGATTTTTAGAAGTTAAATTAAATTTTGAGTGAAGCAAAGATGTGAAACTTAACATGGATTTAACTTTAACACTGGTCACAAGGGGCAGTGGTACTGTTTTCAAGAACTGAGGCTTAACAAGAAGGAGTTAAGGTGCAAAGATGTGTGGGTCAGACATGATGCCAGTTAAAATTCTTACAGCAGAATTCATCAAAGGCACACACAGCATCTGTTGATACCTTTGTGGGATTAGAAAAGGGTAGATTCGTTAGTCAGGAAGATGAAGGTTATTTATCTTGACATTATGCCTGGTAGTGTAATAATCAATGAGCTCATTTTCACATCCTAATTAACGTTTTTATTTTGATATGTACTGTACTGTGCTGAAACTCTGCTCTAAACAGCACACAGTGCTACCAGCATGTATTCCAGTGTGCTCATATGGAGCTGTCACTGACTGAGCAGTCGATTGCATCATAAAGACAGATGTACTGTATGTTCAGTTTTAGATGCAAAACGTCTCTGGCTGGGATATAGGAGCTACAGCACACATCACTTTTTTCATCTGTCTCCACAAAAAGCTGGAAGCATACTTTTAAAAAAATATATTAAAATAATAAAGAGTTCAGATGTACTTTGTGAGATCATTGCTACCACTGCTATTTGAAGCTAAGACAACATAGTTGAGTCTGCTGTAAATAATGAACTATGTGACTGTTAATGTTGTTGTTCTCAAGTTGCTATATTGTTACACATTTCTGAATGGAAAATGTGCATTGACAATATATAAATTGCTTCACATAAAAATAAATATTATTTATTCTTACTATTAAGGCAGAAATGTTCATATACAGTGATCCCTCGCTATATCGCGCTTCACCTTTCACGGCTTCACTCCATCGCGGATTTTATATGTAAGCATATTTAAATATATATTGCGGATTTTTTGCTGGTTCGCGGATTTCTGCGGACAATGGGTCTTTTAACTTCTGGTACATGCTTCCTCAGTTGGTTTGCCCAGTTGATTTCATACAAGGGACGCTATTGGCAGATGGCTGAGAAGCTAGATTGCTTACTTTTCTCTCTCTCTTGCGCTGACTATCTATGATACTGACGTATGGGGATTGAGCAGGGGGGCTGTTCGCACACCTAGACGATACGGACGCTCGTCTAAAAATGCTGAAAGATTATCTTCACGTTGCTATCTTTTGTGCAGCTGCTTCCTGAAACGACATGCTGCACGATGCTTCGCATACTTAAAAGCTCGAAGGGCACGTATTGATTTTTGACTGAAAAACAAACTCTGTCTCTCTCTCTCTCTATCTCTCTCTCTCTCTCTCTCTCCCTGCTCCTGACGGAGGGGGTGTGAGCTGCCGCCTTCAACAGCTTTGTGCCGCGGTGCTTCGCATACTTAAAAGCCAAACAGCCCTATTGATTTGTTTGCTAGAGATTGTTTTCTCTATCTATGTGACAGCCTGTGCTCCTGACACGCACTCCTTTGAAGAGGAAGATATGTTTGCATTCTTTTAATTGTGAGACAGAACTGTCATCTCTGTCTTGTCATGGAGCACAGTTTAAACTTTTGAAAAAGAGACAAATGTTTGTTTGCAGTGTTTGAATAACGTTCCTGTCTCTCTACAACCTCCTGTGTTTCTGCGCAAATCTGTGACCCAAGCATGACAATATAAAAATAACCATATAAACATATGGTTTCTACTTCGCGGATTTTCTTATTTCGCGGGTGGCTCTGGAACGCAACCCCCGCGATGGAGGAGGGATTACTGTACAGTCACTCCCACCTGATTTCCCTATTGAACCAACAATGCAGTAAGTCTGAGACCAAGGCCACACAAAAGAAAGAGAGACCTACCATGTATAAACACCTCTCTGTGGAGGCCATATTTTAAATATATATAAATATATATATATTTATATATATATATATATATATATGTATGTCTGTGTATATATATATGTATGTATGTGTGTATATATATATATATATATATATATATATACAGTAATCCCTCGCTATATCGCGCTTCGCCCTTCGCGGCTTCACTCCATCGCGGATTTTATATGTAAGCATATTTAAATATATATCGCGGATTTTTCGCTGCTTCGCGGGTTTCTGAGGACAATGGGTCTTTTAATTTCTGGTACATGCTTCCTCAGTTGGTTTGCCCAGTTGATTTCATACAAGGGACGCTGTTGGCAGATGGCTGAGAAGCTACCCAACTTACTTTTCTTTCTCTCTCTCTTGCGCTGACTATCTGTGATCCTGACGTAGGGGGTGTGAGCAGGGGGGCTGTTCGCACACCTAGACGATACGGACGCTCGTCTAAAAATGCTGAAAGATTATCTTCACGTTGCTACCTTCTGTGTGCAGCTTTTAAGTATGCTGCACGGTGCTTCGCATACTTAAAAGCTCAAAGGGCACGTATTGATTTTTTTATCTGTCTCTCTCTGCTCCTGACAGAGGGGGTGTGAGCTGCCGCCTTCAACAGCTTTGTGCCGCGGTGCTTCGCATACTTAAAAGCAAACAGCCCTATTGATTTATTTGCTCCTTTGAAGAGGAAGATATGTTTGCATTCTTTTAATTGTGAGACTGAACTGTCATCTCTGTCTTGTCATGGAGCACAGTTTAAACTTTTGAAAAAGAGACAAATGTTTGTTTGCAGTGTTGGAATAACGTTCCTATCTCTCTACAACCTCCTGTGTTTCTGCGCAAATCTGTGACCCAAGCATGACAATATAAAAATAACCATATAAACATATGGTTTCTACTTCGCGGATTTTCTTATTTTGCGGGTGGCTCTGGAACGCAACCCCCGCGATGGAGGAGGGATTACTGTATATATATATATAGCAAGCTAATCTTTGATAATCTCAGATGGACTGCTAGCTAACTTTGCAAACAGGAGATTGGTATGCAGTTTTCTGACCATGCTTACTGTTTTTGATATGAATATTTCAAAGTATGAGTATTTCTTGTTTAATTTATAGAAATTAATGCTCATCCAATCTGTAATGCTAGTATGATACTCAGTTAGGAGGTTGAAGGCCTTTGGGTCATCTGGCACTACAGATAAAATAAAGTTGTGTGCTGTCTGCATAGCTATGATAATTTACCTGAGCCGACCTAATGGGAGCATGTAAAATGAAAATGATAAAGGGCAAGAATTGACCCCTGAGGCGCAACATATGTAATATCATGCTTTTCTGACATGCAGTCACTAAGACTTAACAAATCATTTTCTCCCTGTTATTAACAATTTAATCCAGTTTTAAGCACTATCAGAAAGACCAACTCACTGTCTAAGACTATTAATGTGTGATCTACAGTATTGTGTTAAATACAGCACTCAAATAAAACAGAACAAGGACCGATATGGTACATTTACATCAACATGTAACTGTAACTCACTACTTTGACCAGAGCAGTTTCTGTGGTGTCATTGGATATAAAGCACGACTGGTACTTATAAGGAATAGAAAGAGACAACTACTTCTACTACTGCTACAATACTACTAATTAGCCAATTTTAAATTAAAGTTTGTTTAAAATACATTTACTGAGCAAATTATTAGGAGCACTATAGTAGTAATGGGTAGAGCCTTCATTTGCTCCTAAAACATCCTCAGTTCTTCATGGCACTCATGCCACAAAATTTTGGAACTATTCCTTTGAGATTTTGATCTGTATTGACATAATTACATCACACAACTTCTGCAAATCTTCCGTTCTACCGCATCACAAAGGTATTCTATGTGATTGCGATCTGGTGACTGGGAAGTCGACTGAAGAAACTTAAGCTCTTTTTGTGTTCATGAAATCAGTTTGAGGCAACTTTTGCTTTGAGACATGGTGCATTATCATGCTGGATAGAAGATTGTGGCCTTCAATGGAAGCACATTGTCAGCAACAAAACTCAGATAGGCAGACTATCAATGATTACTTACAGGCTGTAAGTGTGCCAAGAAAATATTCCTCATACCATTCCACCACCACCAGTAGTACAGACTATTGACACAAGGCAGGTTGGATGCATGGATTCATTTGTGTACCTCAGCAGATATTGAGATTCATCAGACTAGGCTACATTTTTGTAGTCCCTAACTATCCAGTTTTGGTGACTGTGTGCCAAATGCAGCCTTAGAGTTCTGTTCTTGGCTGACAGGAACAGAACCTAACATGGTTGTCTGCTGTTGTAGCAAATCTGCCTCAAGGTTCGACATGTTGTGCATTCTGAGATGCTTTTTTGCTCAACAAAGTTATCCAAATTAATGTAGCCTTTCTGTCAGGTCAAACAAGTCTAACCATTCAACTCTGACCTCTCATCAAAAAGGGGTTTCCATTTGTAGAACTGCCATTAACTAGATGTTTTTTTGTTTTTTGCACCTTTCTGAGTAAACTCTACAGACTTGTGTGTGAAAATCCCAGAAGATCAGCGGTTACAGATCTGGACCAACAATCATATATTGAGCATATATGGAATATTACATTTTCAGTAATATGCATGTATAAGATAAAGATGTGAAATCCCTCATTACTGTAATATTTTACAGTAATTTAGGAGCTGATACAGTAAGTCCTGCACTGTTCAGGGCTGTTTCATGCCTTGCTCCCAGAGCTGCCACGATAGACTTTACACCTTTAACCTTGTACTGGATTGCGCAGGTTTTTCAATATTATACTATGTAGCTTGTTATATACTTTTACATTTCTATACATTCTTTATACTGCATGCAATCTGTGCCATTTCTTTGTCAGCAGGTTAATATGTGAACAGTATATTTTAAAAGTTGTATTTCTCGTATAGTATAATGTAAAAATAAAAGTCAAGAAGAAGATAAAAATAATGGACAGAAACTGGCCTGGTAGCAACGAATTGTACAAAGATGGAGTCAAACATAAAGTAAATGGGGGAGAAGAGGCAAGTTTTAAAGGGCATACAGAGCTGGAATTACTTTTATTGAACTAGACACAGGGAAATAGCTTCTGCAGTCTTGGGTGTTGGATGGATAATTGATTCTCAATGCCAGTAACTGAGAAGGCATCTACTAGCCAGAAGAAGTGTATTAAAACTGATACATAGTCTGGCTGCTTAAACAGAATTTAAAATGTGAGGTACATCATTTGACCCCAGTTAAATTGTTTCTCCTAAGATACAATCAATTCATTTTTTGGTATGAATGCACATACAAAAGAAAGGTGAAGAATCAGCCCTTTTAGAAAATAACACACTCAGCTGTGAAGGTTGCACTTTTTATAGGCAGATAATTTATTTTACATATTTTTCTTCACATCTGAATCCCAAATATACACCAAAGTATTCATCAATTGTAAATCTTTAAAATTGCATTCATTGTACTTCTATTCACTTGGTGAGTAAACCTTAAAAACTCTCAAAAGTGCAAATTGTTTTGTCCTTATTTTTTCCATTCTCAGTTGTCAATCGGAGCCCAGGGGAGTAGGAGACTAAGCCTATTAGCAGTTGGCGCACAGAAACACCTGCAAAATGTGACCTCAATTCAAACCTGTAATCACTCCATGAATATTTATGAATCACAACTTTCCTGATGATAACGTAGAAAAACAAAAATGAAAACAGAGCAGCTGGTGAAGATTTCTAATGCATGACAGGACTGCTTAAGAGTTTAAAAAATCATAACATTCCTAAATCTACTTAAACCAGTTCAGAGTTGTAGAGACCCAAGAAATAGCACTGGACAGAGCACCAGTCCATCACAGGGGCCATTCTTGGACACACCTACTTCAGAATCATCATTTAACATAACATACTTCCACAGACTTAGGGAGAGCATGAAAACTCCACACTAAAGTAACGGGTGTCTAAAATACTAAGTTTAGTTATTTGGAGCTTCACCAAATCCTGAAAACATTCCTTATGTTGTATGTTTTCCTGTTGTGTTCCTGTTATGTCTTCCTACTTTTTTGTATGTGACAGTAATGGTAATATGATCTTCGTAGTGTACAGTTGTTCTTTTGAAATGTTTTGAACATTAGAATCCGTGAAGCTTACGATTTTTTTCGTTGTCACTGACCTCCTTAAATTTTCCTGACATGCACCAAGAAACTCGTAGTTCCTTATCACTGCGCTAATAGCCTGCTTTTGTTTTGCAAATGTGTGGTTTAGCTGAATGCAGCCTGCTACTCCACTGAACGCAAATGTTATGCCATTCCCACTATCCAGGACTGTCACCAGTGAACCCCTTGAATTGTGTGCTGGCAAATGGGAAAGTTTTCACCTGTAGTTCATGCCACTCAGAGTGAAGAAGATACCACATTTGTAAAAGACGTACATCAAACTTAATTCTGATAAGAAATATTAGTGTTAACATTCCATTAAGATGAGCTGAGATAATGACTTAAATGAAATGGCTTGCTTCTTTTCTTAGAGATATGCTGCATTAATTAACCAAGAATAATTTGATGTAGCCCCATAATATAAAATTGGGGTTCAAAGGCACAAATGAGAATAGACTTTTCACTCAATCAGTTTGTTTAAGGACATTAACATCAACACAGATAATTGATTTTTACATGTCAGCTTTGCAGTCAACTGATCCTTTAGTACAAAAGAAGGATACAAAAATAATAATACAGTACTATTTGGTTAAATAAAAACAAATTTCTGGAAAAATCTCTAAACCTAGTTAAAAATTGAGAAGCAGTGATCTTTCCTCTCTATTGCATTCTTCCTGCTCTATTTATTGGAATGTGTGTTAAAAAAGACTGCAAGCTCCGTCTTACAAATAACCTTATAACAACATGTACTGTAATTCCAAACCTCAAACACAGCATAAGACAGCTACTTTTTTCATTTACAAGATAATATATACGGTAATGAAGAGGATGCTTTCTAAGACTGCCAAGCCACAACTCTCAGAAGCTCTTTGTGAAGGAGCACAGTGGGCAACAAATGTGTTCTCAACAAAGCTCGATCTTCAAAACACAAAGCTAAATGACCCTTATTGACAAACTGTCCTGCTGATATTTGTCTGTGGTTTATTTCATCCCAAAGAAACTTCCTAATTAAATGCTGGTGCATGTACAATAATACAAACTCTAAATCTAATTGTGTTCCAGCTACTAAAATGAATTTCTCACTGCTGATCTGGCTCTGCAGCTAAATCATCTGGGTATGGACATCATCTCTGCTACTAAAAAAAAGTCAGAATATAAGAAGTACAATAACATCAATCACATTAGTGGTAAAGACTGGAATATTCTTTAAAACTGAAAACAAAAAATGGGAAAGGTTGATTCCAAGTTGAAAATGTAATATATATATATATATATATATATATATATATATATATATATATATATATATATATATATGGAAGCGAAGGTTTGTGATACAGTTTGCATATTAGCAGCTGGAGATCCACTAAGGGAGAAATAATGAATCTCATATCATAAAGTAGTTTTTATTCCTGAGCTTTCAGCCCTTACCAGGCACTTTCATCAGAGGATAATGCTTAGACATACAAGAATCAAAGGCAATATATAGCAAATTTAGTTGGGGGGGAGGGGTTGGTGGGGGGAGCTGAGTCGTGGGGGGGGGGGGGTATTGGTCGTAACGTTTTATTTATTATGAATATGTTCTTCTTAAGTTTGCATATGTTGGATTTATGTCCAAATGTCTGTTAATGGCGTTCTCATTTGATAACCAGGATTCGGCCAGCTCTCTGGCACTTTTAGTACTGGCCTTAAATCTTACTTGTACATTGTCCCAGTTAAACGTATGTCCTGTTGATGTTGTATGTGTATAAATCTGTGATTGTGAGTCCTTCCTTCTAACGGTGTTGCGATGTTCCTGTATGCGAGTTACAATTCTTTTTGATGTTTGTCCTATGTATACCGCTGGGCAATAACTGCATGGAATGCTATAAACTGCATTTCGTGTTTATGCTGTCGATTTCTTGTTTTTAGCGTTGAAAAGGACAGTGCACAGATTGTTTGCAGGCTTGTGTGCTATTCTGATGCCTGATTTGGCCAGGATGTGTGCTGCACCTTCAGACACACTGTTTTGATAAGGAAGTGAGTACCAGGTGGGGTGGGGGGTCTGGTTCGAGTCAATTGTTTGCTGAGTTCTCTGGCGTCTCCTTTGTAGGCATTGTTTAATGAATGTCTTTGAGTATCCGTTTGAAGTGAAAAGATGGAAAAGATAGCATCTTTTGTTCGTTTTTGTTTCCTTCGTATTACAATGGGTATGGACTCTTCTGAATAAAATTTTAACACAGCTCCGTTTATGAGATAATGAGTGGTTGCTGGCGAAGTGTAATATCTTGTCTGCATAGCATTCCTTACGGTAAACACTAGTGGTCAGGGTGGCGTCATTATTTCTTTCAATGGAGATGTCCAGGAAGCTGATGTGTCAGTTCATTTCTTTTTCCATGGTGAATTGGATTGCAGGGAATGTTGTGTGGATGAGGTTGTAGAACTTGTTCAGCTGGCCATTTGTTAATATGACGAATGTGTCGTCTACGTAGTGTATCCAAATTTTGGGTGTGAACTGGGATAGAGTCGCATTTTCGAATTGCTGCATTACCAGTTCCGCTAGAAGTCCCGATAACGGCGATCCCATTGGCATGCCTTCTTTTTGAATGTAGTATTTGCCATTGAAATGAAGTGAGTTTTTTGGCAAAGTGATATTCGGTGCATTATGTCTTCAGTGGACAGCTTAGTTCTTGTCTCTATGGTGGGGTCACTATTCAGTCTCATTAATAGTGTTTCTGTGCCCAGATGAATCGGAATCATGGTATATAGCGACATGACATCAAACGAGACCATGACTTTGTTCTCAGCAATGGATACATCTTTCAGGCGTTGCAATGCCAACTCGGCGCTGTTCACTGAATATTCCGAGTCATAAGTTAAATCTGGAAAAGTCTTTTTGACAAGTTGTAAGTTGGTCCACCTATTAGGCTGACCATATGAGATGTCACTAGACACAACTCTAAATTTCTTTTCAGATTTTCTGCATGAAAACAACCTTTATATAGTTTGCCTTGAGCATGCTGACACTGCCCGTCAGTAACCTCAAATAAACACATAATAATCCAAAAGAAACACCCATCCATCCATCCATCCATCCATCCATTATCCAACCATTTGAAATGCAAAGTCCTAACTCACTGAAAAGTTTCATATCACGGTGTGACTTCCGTCCATAATGCAGTAGCAAATGAGATGTTCTTGCTAGCAACACAGTAGTTCAACACATTCAAAATGGTGAAGTGGTAATAATCTCCTGTATAATAGAATGCTAAGGTCTGTGTGTGTGTCTGGTCCCTATGAGCAATTTGATTGGTCAGTTTGGCTTTGGTGACACGATTGAAAGGGGAAGTGCAAATGTGAGATATATGAGGAGAAGTAAAGGTGTAGGAGTCACATTAGAGTTACCTTCAAAGACTGGAAGTATTAAAGCAGATAGGAGGTGAGCATTGCACCTCACAGTGCTTAGCCCTTAGGGTAATGTGCTCAAGAGAAGAAGTGCCAGTCAATGGAGGTTTAGACACAGGATATAGATATAGAGGACAGGTGCTGAAGGTATATGTAGGGAAAAATAATTTTAAATTCATTATACTGCCTGTGTTTGACAGATAAAGTGGCTAGTAAAAATACAAGTGAAAAATAAGGACCAGTCTTAAACAACAAAGGATTAATAAAATGAAAGTTAAACTAAGTCTAATGATGATGAGGGGATAAAACATGATTATGTCTTTATGTTGGACAGCTATTCTAATTACAACCCTCACATAACTACCTAAATTTTATTTAAAATGTAGTAAAACTTTGTCTGTGCTTCGCACACAGTATTTTAAAGCATTTAATACATCATCTTTATGACTTGACAATTGTGCCTAACAGAATGAGCAGACAGTTTTACAACACGGGACTGCTACCTTTATTACAACATAGATTTAGAAGCAACAACATGGAATAGTTACCTTAAACAATACAATACAATACAATGCAATTTATTTTTGTATAGCCCAAAATCACACAAGAAGTGCCACAATGGGCTTTAACAGGCCCTGCTCCTTAACAGCCCCCCAGCCTAGACCCTCTAAGAAGACAAGGAAAACTCCCAAAAAACACCTACTAGGGAAAAATGGAAGAAACCTTGGGAAAGGCAGTTCAAAGAGAGACCCCTTTCCAGGTAGGTTGGATGTGCAGTGGGTGTCAAAAGAAGGGGGTCAATACAATACAATACACAGAACAGAACAAATCTTAAACCTCTGAAGCAAGATGAATGTATAGCATAGTTTGGAACCAAAATGTAAAACATATTGAACAAGAAACCTGAACAGCAGATAACACTAAACTCATAAATGTTTTGATTGGTATTATTTTTTATTTGAGACCTATTTTGCTTTTTTTTATGTGAATATAAATTTTTGAGATCACAGAATTCAATTCTGTTGTTACTTCCATTCTAGAAGGCTATTCTAGAATATGTATAAATATTTTTATCATTTTGAATCCTGTTCTGTTGAATATGAATAAGTGGGACTGAAAAGTGGATGTATGGTAAGAAAAACATAATATGAGGAATGCGCTAAAGGTTTGTGGCACCATGCTGTATGTTTAGCAAAGTAGCAGTTTTCACCTTGTTAGTCTGAGATGCCTAGACATAACACACAATTTAAAAGATCTGAGTTAACATCATCTTGTGTCTAATATGTTTCAGTACATTTCAAAAACAGCACTTACACAGGACTTCAGTGAGGTGCATGATAATGCAATCTATGAATTTCAATTTTTTTAGAATACTTTGTAAGACAATTCTTTTGTTTAAGCTTCTTTTTTAGGCTAGTGATCAAGCCTGTCAGGGCTTATACATGATGTGCTGATTTCTGAATTTTGCTTCTGCATTATTGTTAACAACCAAACAATTCAGTAGTACCTTTAAGATTACTTCCCTTTGTTTTTGGAGTCCTTACTAAATTTCAAATGTTTATGAATCAACCAGTGTTTGAAATATGCAGGAAAATGCATTCCCCCATTCACCTATTGTTTGTTTACTTTCTTAACCCTGCCAAATGCTGGATATACACCCTTCAGTTTTAAGATTAGCAGCTCCTGTTTTACCTTTTGTTTCAAATCCATAGAAGATACATAAGAAAAAATCAAACCCTGAGTACCACATTCACTAATTGATTGTCGTATTTTGATAACATGGAAGCCAGAAGTGTTTAAGAATGTCAGAAAATGGCATTCACCATAACTTCATTGTTAAGCACTGCTGTACTATTTTGGAGTTCTTCATTCAAAAATCGAAAAAATCCACCAGCAACTTGCTTCTTCTAGCTCTTTAGAAAATGACATACTTCCCATTATCACCAATGTTCCCTTATCAATCACCTTATTCTCAGAGTTCCATTTACCAGCAGAAAAAATGATATCTCAGTGCTTATAACAAAATCTAATTCTTCCACTTGCCAATTGGATCCAATACCGTCAAGTACCTTGTTAAGTCCTATTTATCACATATCTCCCCCATGATAACTACTGTAATTAACTGTACCCTTTCTACTTGCACAGCCCACCTCTCATTAAAAACGGCCTCAACTACTTCAATGCTGAAAAAAACCTGGCTTAGACCCTAATATCCATAATAATTATCAGCCTATTTCAAATGTTCCATTTATATCAAAAATTCTCAAAAAAAAATTGCCTCCCAACTTCAGTCCCATCTTTCAAAAATAACCTTTTACAACAGTTTCGATCTGGCTTTTGTCCTAAACACAGCACAGAATCTGCCCTGGACAAAATCACAAACGATCACCTACCCAGTCCTCCAATGGTTTTCTTCCTACCTCACTGACAGGAGGCAGTTGATTCAAGCATAGGGCTTTAAGTCAGAGAATGCAGTCGTTACTCAAGGAGTTCCTCGGGGCTCTGTTTTGAGGCTACTTCTTTTTCTCATCTTCATGAGAGGAAATATCTTTTGAGCTCGAGTATTCTCTCATAGCGCTCCTCAACTCTGGAATTCTCTTCCCTCTCATATCCATCAGCTAGACTACAAAACACAATTTAAAACAGCCCTCTAAGCATATCTTTTCTAACAGGCATACCAAATATGATTTTATCACTGTTACAGCCAGCTATCTTTGATGTTTGTTACTGCTTTTGTACCCTTATTGCTATCTGATTTTTTTTTTGTTCTCTTTGTTTTTATCTTTATTACTGATCAGCATCACAGGTTGCACTGAAGGAGAAGAAAACACGAGGTACAGTGTGCAAGCTCCTATACTTATCAGGCACCTCTGAAAGCTGACAGAGGGGTAACCTTTGAAAGAAAACAGCATCTTCCGTGGCCTTCAGAAAAGATATGAGGTACAGTGTACAAGTTCCTATACTTATTAGGGATCTCTGAAGGTGGACATGGGAGTAATATAGAGAAGAAAATAGAATCTTCGAATGCCTGCCTTTGAAGTTAGTAAGAGTCTGTTACAAACAGATAAATAAATGTCCTTCCAGGGACTATTAGCAGCTGTTGGTGTCTGTCAGTCCTTCCTTTACCACATCTTAGGTTGTTACATAAATATTCACAAAGAATCAAAAGCAGACAATAAAGGCTGTAAAAATTCTTCATGAAAGAACACATGGAAGAATTGCACCTTATATAAATCTAATTAGCTTCTGTGTTTTTTTTATATGACCTGTACAATGATTTTAAGTATTTTAAAGGTTTTTGGGTGGGGCTAACAGGAGGTATGCGCATAAATTGCAGCATATCTTGACTTCTTTTCTTCCCATGGGTTCAGATTCATTCTCAGTATAGCCAGTTAGAGTGAGTTGTTCAGTATTTACTTTTGAAAATAAAATGGGATAAATAAATATAAGCAAATAGTTAACTGAGCTGGTAAGACAGTTACTACAAACGAGCGAGTTATGAAATTAGAAAATTAAATTGAAAGTGAAACTGATTTTCAGTTAGTTGCTTTTACGTTGTATCTTTTATCTGCTTTCATTCGTCTGGTAAATATTATATTGCATGATGGCAATTTTATATTTATTCATTCATTTTCTTTATTAATATAAAAATAGAAATAAATAAAAATTGATTAATTCCAGTTTCAAATGGCAAATACTGTGCACTCTTAATCTGCACTTTGTCACCTTACAAAACACAGCTAAACTCTCACACACTTGCCTTGATGTTTTTGTCTGGGCTCTGTTATATGCTCAAGGTAGAGGCTGGCTAGCCTAATGCTGTCAGCCCTCAGAGGTCAGCTATTCTACAGAATGTTTCTCATAACAGAGTTTTGTTTCTCTGTTCTCCATCAACACCAATGTGAATTTGGATACTAATGAATGGCTTCTCTAGGAAATGGTCTCTCTATCTAATAGGACAACATAAATCACAATAGAATGACATTCTTACTGGCATATCCCAGATACTGAAGTCGTTGAGTGTTTTGACATCATGGTCATTAAGGAGAGAGAGAGAGAGAGGTTAGGAGCATGAGAGTGTCCATAAATTACCTTCACTAGCCTTGAGGCACAAACTTATGCACCAATTATCAACCTAAACAAATACATATACACACTCAAGAAAACAATGGCAAAAAGTCCAGTGTCAGCCCCCAGCTAACTCTTTTTCATCTCAACTGGATTTTATGACAGATAGGGAAAGGTTCTTTAAATGGTATCAAGTGACATCTGGGCTTGTTTTTTGACTACATTTTGGCCCTCTTTGATACTTTGTTTTTGGAATGTAGAATCTATTGCCTTGTGGTATAGCGGGTCCACAGCTCATGTCAAAAGGGCCAGTTTTAATTAAATAATCACCGCACTTGTGGTTTAGCGAGGGGGTGTGGTGTGTGTGTGGCGGAGCAGTTCTTGGGAAATTCGTGATGCAGGCGATTCTCACTTAAGTGCACAGGTGAGGAGTCGTCCGCATCCGTAATTGTTCCAGGGAGCTGCTAATTGCCACAGCTGATGCATGTCCCAGTAATATTAAATAGAAGTGAGAGGCGGCTAGCAGAGGAGGATGAAGAAAAAGTAAAAGAAAGAAACGGAGGTTGCAGGAAGCAGTGAGGAGAAAGCCGGAGTGTGTGAGAGAGAGAGAGAGAGAGAGAGAGAGAGAGAGAGAGAGAGAGAGAGAGAGAGAGAGAGAGAGAGCGCTTGTAGGCAGCTGGACAGTGTGCCCTAGCTGTGTATTTTACCGACACCGAGGGCAGTTGGTAGTGAGCGCTCCCGCTGAGCATTGTGAAGAGCGGGAGTGATCAGCAGAAGGATGGCTCGCCGTGGTACAGAGTCGGAAGGCTTGGGTGATGGATTCCCCAACGTGAACATCCTGGCTGTTGGGGAATAGCCAAATTCTCGGTCTGGAGGGAGCGCATCCGAAGCCAGGGATCGGGAAGCCTCCAGACCAGTTGATTGGAGAGAAGGTCCCCTGTTGAGAAGCCTGATGGGAGAAGCAGGGGAGTTGCCAGGTAAAAGAAGGCACCGTGCTTTGGATTTTAAAGAGACTGCTTCCAGCAATTGTTTTAACCTTGTTTTAAAGGATTTTATTGTTTTAACCTCCACTATTTCACTTTTGTTTTTACTGGATTATTTATTGAAGAAACTGTGATGTACTGCACTATTTATTTGGACACTTTGTTTTTGTTGTTGTTTTAATAAAAGCACTTGGCACTTTTTAACCCATCCCCTTGCTCCATTTGTTGTGCCTCACTGCTAAGCTCATCGGTGACTTTACCGACGGTGTCAGGTTCAAGGGCTCCCAAACGCAAGATGGGAGCATGAAGTAGAACCTGCATCGTCACATGCCTGTTCCTTAGAAAGCCTGTCATCTTCTGGTCTTTGACAATCATTATTATCTCTTTCCAAGTCTTCAATGACTGAGCTATTTTAAAGCATAGTCATAATAATTCCAGGATGGCAGGGAAGTACAGGCTATGTAAGCAACACTAGGCCCAAAATACAAGGCAGCTTGCAGGGTATATTTGTTCTTACCTCCATGCTCATATTACGATAATATGAATTTACTTGGAATGTGAGAAGAAAAAGTAATACACAGAAAAAAACACAAATGAACAATGTATTAACTACACAAAGACAATGACTGCACGAGGACTGAAGCCCAAGTCTCTAGACCTACAGTATGAAGCAGTAGCACTAATTACTGAGATGTAGCACTGCTCTAGCATTCTATTATGCAAATGTAAAAGATATCTAATCACTTCAAAAATGAATTTTTAGCATTGGTTAACAACATAATTTATATAGCAACAAATTTAACAGCCTGTATACATTTGCTTGTAAATTTAATATAAATAATCTTTTATTGCTATTGGGCCTTTTGTGAAAGCAGCATCTTCTATATGGTGTGAATGTAAAGAAACATTTGACTTCCTTCTCAAGACCTCACCTCTACTTGTGTTTCCATGAAAACATTCTCTTAAGAGTGATAAGTTGGTAGGTACATTTTGGAAAAATGAACACAAATCTTTTTTATTACATCTAATTGGCTCCTGGTTTACATGTAATGCTGTGAAAATAGTCCACAGCTCACCCCATCCCTTAATTGGAATAAACAGGTTGGAAAGGCCAATGCTGAGTATGAAATACTTTGTAAATCTTTTAGGAAAGTTTAATATTCAAAAATTAAGAAGAACATTTTACCAAAGCAAACCTGTAGGTCATAAATTGTATTCAAAAACCAGGGCAAAAAAAAAAGATTTGCAACTACTGTGATTCTGCAGCACAAAGTTGTCAAAATTGGTGAGTAGACCTCTAGCTGCCACCTGTCAGATTAGGACTTCACTGGATCTGACCACAAAATCGGCCTCCTCCCTGGAAGCCAGGACCCAAACTCAACAGGCAGGCTTCCATGCCTGCTCATGCCAAACATTGGGCTCAGGCTTTTAAAAGTTAAAATACTCAAAAATACAAAAATACCTGTCAAAAGAGAGGGAAACTGTTAATCTCTGGCTTCTGGAATAATGCAAAAAGTTCTTTACACTATATATGTTAAAAATCTATTAAATAATAAAAACGAGATTAAACAAAAGGCAAAATATAACACAGAAACAGCATGCCCAAAAAGTCAATTCAAATAAGTCCGCTTCAGGCAGAATCAAAGAACAGAGCAAAAATCCAGAAAGCCAGGAAGTCAAAACAGTACTTACAACAATGATAAACACTCGACAACTTCACAATGAACCTCTGCCAAACTTAGTCCTCTGCCATACATATAAAAGCTGAGGCTGTCCTAGGTAGTGATGTCACAGTGGCCCCTCCTCTTGATGCTCCACCCACAGAACACAAT
Source organism: Erpetoichthys calabaricus (assembly GCF_900747795.2). Taxonomy (NCBI): domain Eukaryota; kingdom Metazoa; phylum Chordata; class Cladistia; order Polypteriformes; family Polypteridae; genus Erpetoichthys; species Erpetoichthys calabaricus. The sequence continues at coordinate 274,409,265 of NC_041394.2, read as the reverse complement.
GAATATATAAGAGGCCATATATACAATACATGATAATTAAACAATGTTTAAATGAAACAATATTAATAAAAAAATACAGAAAAACAAAAAGTACAAACAACATAATGATCACACAGTCAAAAAAAATAAACAAGTTTAGTTATAAATTCTAAAGTTAATATATGAGCTCATCTCAGACTTGCGGCTTTGCAGTATGTACCACTTTCCAGGAAAACTCCAAGGCTGGTCAAAGAGCATGATGGAATTAAATGATATAGTAATTGCTTTGTGTCAAGTTTTAAGTAGATCCTTTTTAACGCTGTCAAATTAAATGATTAGAAAAACCTATCTTCTGAAATTGTGCCACTACTTTTAATGATGGATTTTAAGGATTAAGATTTTAAAGCAAAATGAGGGCTTAGTGGAAACTAATTATACAAACAGAATGATAGACCTTGGATAAAAGGTTATGATTTAATTTGTGATAGAGATAAAATGATGATTTCCTAGAGTTAGAAAGTTGTTTTTTTTTTTAAGTTTCATCTTAAGAAGTTAAAATTTAAATGTTTCAGCCTTGCTTTTGATTCTCCCAAGCACTGTGAAGCCTAATTTTTAGACCTGGAACAGAACTGGCAGATGTTGCGTATAAATACTATCTTTTATAAATGCCCATATTAGATTATTGTTCTAACAAAAATAGTGCATCACCAAATGAGGGGCTTATAAATTAAAACTAAATATGGAGGAAATGCAGCTGTTTTAATGCATGAGTCATAAACTGCTATTGTCTCCTCTGCCTAAGCCATAATTTAAACTGGTTTACTGTACTTCATTGCTCACAGCTGGACAAGAAGTAATTTATATCAGCTGCAACTAAGAGAAAATTAAACAAATTAAAATTAAGCTTCATTTCTGTTAGTTCCACAATGGAGTATTCAAGTAGTTTTAACTTGTAGATGATATTTAAGATCATCTTGTCACTTGATGTCTTCAAAAAAAAAAAATTTTCTTTGTGTCAATCTTGCACACATGCACAGGGGGATTACACTAAAAGTCTACCCAGTATGTTTCTAGGTCTGGGGGTCTTCTACAAGAGGGCAGCTCATTCAGTGTTAGATTCACCCCAGCCACCCTTCTTTTTCTGACTACACTTCTCAACTATAGTCTCATCTTTTACACTTGTAGTCCACCTGAAGATAATCATGCCTGGGCCTGGCGAGTACCTAAATAAGAAATCAACTAGAAAAAGCTCGAGTTGTTGCTGGAAGAGGTGTTGTTGAGGCCATTAGGAGGCACTGGAACCCAATGCCCCAGTGCAGTAATGGAAACACTGTGCTGTAGATATTTGTGCCGTCCTTCAGATAAGATATAAAACCGAGGATGTGACTCTGGTCATAAAAGATTCCTGGGTATCTTTAGAAAAGAGTAGGTTATATCCTGATGCCCTGACTAAACTGCTCTTCAAGGCCTTGTCCATTTTTGCCCCCTAATGACCCCCCCATCTATAATTGGCTAGATAGCTATCTCACCTCTTCACCACCTAATAGCTGAAGTGTGATGAGTGTATTAGCACAAAATGCAGCAGGTGGATGCTACATATTGTTACTGGTTGAATGTGGCTTCCCACTGTCTTTGTAAAGCACTTTTAAGTTTCAAGAAAACATGCTATATAAATTTGACGAGCTAACTAACTAACTAATATATACACAAACTAAGGTGTAATGTGTACGAACAGCATGCTGCAAAAGCAGTGCCACATTTGAACCTAAGGTTCATTTCTATATTTTCATGCTTTATGTGTGGAGTCCCCACCCACGCAAGAGCAATTGACATCATTTAGTGATAATTGGCGTGGATACAAAAGACTGTTTACATTTATTTGGAAAAGGTTCAAAATATCCATTCATTCATTCATTATCAATCCTATTTCATCTGTTTCAGGTTCACATGGCTCAAAATATATTCTAGCATCATCAGATTATCTGGTGATAACTTATTTGCTATTCAAAAAAAAACTACAGTGGACCATCCACTGGATTTGCCAGATTTGGGTCATCCCTAAAACTCAACACCAATCTGAAGGGCTTCATTTTTTAAATGTACCTTTTATGGGAACTTACAGTAAGTCTCATACTTCCTGTATAAAATATCTTACCAATGAAGATGCTATTTTAATTATGGCAGTGTTTGGCAGTGGTCTGTTTTTCATAGTGAGGCTTCACTTGCAGGTAAGTGATATCTGTAAATCATTTTAATGTTTCTTCTATTTTGTCATTGACTTGTAACATTCCTGGAAGGTGGCGTCAGATGCTGAACTGACACTAATGAAGGACAGCGTTCCTGAATGCTTACCCGAGTGAGATAAAGCTTTAAATTGCTTTTCTTTTTGAGTCATTTGTTGGATTTGTTTTTGTTAATATTAAAGGGCTGTCAGGTTGGGACAACAACCTTTCTTTGGCTCATCGAGTCTACCTTTACAATGTGCGTAAACTTCTCTAAAATTAACATTAACTTACCTAATTAATATTTTCTGTCCCTCTTTTGCTAATGACCAGAGAGACATGCAAGTCCATGTATTATGGCAGCTTAACTCCCATACTTCCTGTATCAGAGTATAAATATCTTACAAGGTCAGATGTAATTTTAATTTAGTGATATTTTTAAATCATTCTAATGTTTCTTCTATTTTGTCATTCTTTTGTGACTTGATCTTTTAAACTAACAGTTTTCTTATAACACAAGCAAATTATAATTACTAAACTGTTACAAATAAGCATTTTCCCAGAAAAAAAGAGGGTCAGCCCTCTTAAAGGACGTGTAGCAATCATTATACCAGTGGTTGGTAAAATATGAAATCTCCAGTCTGAAAAGATTCATATTCTTGATACTTTCTATGGAACAGGCAATAGATTCATATTGCATTCCTTTCCAAGTGACAACTTAAACCAGTCTTCAATAACAGTTTAAATGTACTCATTAAAGTTTTGTATTATGTCATAATTAGCTGAGGTTTTGTAATGAAAACTCTGGCGGTGCCATACCAAAATTTTTTTATATGCTGCCACACATGCGATTCCAGGGACCACCTTTCTGGATTTGGTGAGGTGAATTGTTTCACCTCGTAAAGAGATGAGGTACTGACATTAACATTATCTCCTCCTTCCTCCTATGTAGCCAAGAAAAAACACCCAAGAAGAATGACTGATTCCACCCTACCACCCAGATGAAACCCCGCCCCTTTCCAGCCTCAGCCCTATAATCCCTTTTCCCAGATGATGGTGTCAGATACCAAACTGACACTAGTAGGGAACAGAGCTCCTGAATGCTTACCCGAGTTATTTTAAGCCTTAAATTGCTTCTCTTTTTAAATCATTTTTTTGGCTGTCTTTTTTGTTAATATTAAAACGGGTTACTAAGGAGGTACCCCAACCTTTCTTGCGTTCCTCAAGTTGTCTATTTACCCAGCCACCCTTACCATGTGTGTAAACTTCTATAATGTTAACATTAACTTACCTAATTAATAATATCTAAAATACTAGTGAGAAATGCAAGACCATGCACCTTTCATGTCACAAAAATTATGTTATACTGGTACCTGGTTTGTCACGACTGGTGCTGGTTTATTGTGAAAGCCACTGACATTGCCATCATCAGACAACATAAGCCATATTTATTTAAACACTAAGTAAAGTGAGGGTCTTGAGGTTCCCCACTGCTCAGATAAATACACTGCCTACGAAACAGCAATACCTCAAGAATTTAGAACTGAACAGCTTTGAGGTGATAAAGGACGCTACAATAATAAAGAAAGAACAGGCATACTACACGCTGCCAAATTCAACCTGCACACTGTACATTTGTTACCAGTGTTAGCTAATATGCATGAAGATGTTTGCTAGTCAGCATGAGGCCATCAATATATATATATATATATATATATATATATATATATATATATATATTGTGACAGATTGAGGTCTCCATGACCCCTTGAACACTCAGACTAGACGTCAGACACCAGAAAAAAGTCCAAATAATAGTTTATTATTAATAATAATAATAATAATAAATGTGCACAAAGCACCCTCCACTCCACAATACTCCAATAATAACTCTATAACAATAACTAATACACAATCCTCCACTCCCAGACGCGTTGCCACCCTTCCACCCAGCTCAGCTCAACGTCTGGGATTTCCCATCGTCCTTTTATATTCCCTGACCCGGAAGTGTTTCTGTCCAATCAGTCCACAGTTCCTTTTCCCTTCCGGGTCAGGGTAAACAGTCCTTTTCTTCACCCCGGGAGCACGTCGTTCCTTCCTGTCACGTGACCGTGACGTACTCCCGGGTTATAGGGCACATAAGAGTCCACGAGCCCCCCTACAGCGACTCCCCGTGGCCCCCAAGGTATCCAGCAGGGCTGTGTATAAACACTACATCGTCCATGATGCCCTGCTGGAACTCGGGGCACGATCATGTTGTCGGAAGAGCTCCTCCTGGCGGCCTGGGGGTGAGGGCCGGAGTAAAAAGCCAGCAATCCACAATATATATAAAAGGTTTTCTACATATACACAAGGATTATGTGTGTTTTTTTGAAACAGGAGCATCATACTGGTAACTGGTGGCTTTTTAAAATTTGCGTCATACTCCTTAGGGGTGAGTGAAAATCAAGATGCACCGTAATGTCTTCTGGTTAATGCATTGATCTGTTTACAATTCTTTAATTACTATGGATACCTTTAACTGAGCAAATGGGACTGGATTTTTCATAACTGTTTGCTGCCATGCAATGCATAGCCTCAAATGGGAAAACCTTAAACTACTAGAGCAAATACACAATTAAAAACAACAACAAGTGGTCCTCATTTTCTCCTCCAACAGACCCACCCTTAAACTGTAAAGTTTAGGTCACACACGTGCACACATACCAAAGGGAACAGAGAACACTGCAGGGTCAATTAGTCCAGCTACAACAATTTTGCACACTACAAGAAGCAATACTTCTCTAAATAAATAATTACTGTATATTGAGCATATGAAATTGAATATTGAAGAAACTCCTTAAGAAGACAAAGCTGAGGTAGTTCTAAACATTTTAATTACTGAGGGACATTTATCAATTATTTTGCACAACATCTGGCAATGCTGTACCTCACTGGCCCTTAAATAAGAAACACCACTGATCATAATATCTAGCTCTTAACCTAAGGAAAATTCTTATCAATAGTTAGAAAAAAATGGTTAATATGAGCCTTACTATAGGTATAATTTTTGAATATTTACTCTTATGCCATGACAATTATCTTTCTAAATCACAAAAAGACTAACACCAGGCTTACATCACAATCACCATACTCAAAGTCTCTCTGATCCACAGATCTTGCTTCTCCACTGGCTTTCTTTTGTCACAGTTAGGCATGAACTTTCCACAGTTAAGCATTAACAAACACTATTTTACATGCAGTAATCCAGCAGAGTTAGCAGTTAAGAGTACTTTGTTTATTTTTTAACCAATGAGTCATCCTGCAGTATCAGTAAGCTGTGATTTGTATACTTGAGGCTTAGACTAAACCTGTAACCTGTGGCACACTACTGTGTATGGGCTGTGTTTAGATAACTGTGCCAGACTAACACTTCCTAAGCTCTTAAGCTTTGCATTGCAAACCATTTCTTAACTGACACCTGAACAGAGCAACTGGCCTTATTATAGATTTGTGACACAAATGAAGGCATTAATGACAAACTTACAGAAAAAAAGAACACTTGTTTTAAAGTAATTTTACATGTCTTTGTACGCACATTGTGTTTCAAGCCTAAGTTCCCCCCGTCATCAATTATCCATCTGTCCAGTTTCTGAACTCCATTAATCTTTATTTGTTTCACATAGTACATTCAAAACCATGCACCATTACAAAGAGTATCAGAATTTAATCCATGATCAGAATAAAGTGAGACTATTCTAACCTCATGTAACATTAATTAAAAAAGTTCTCTGGATAAAGCTCTTCTAAACAGTATGGCACAAGGTATGGCACAAACTATACATTCAAATTAGTTGTGCTTATTAAAAAGATATCAAAAGAAACGTATTTATTGAATAATGAAATTTTCATGGTTACAGGCATTACAAATGGGAAAGTCATTGTTATGCATTTTATGTTTCAAGCCTTGTCCTAGATCATTGATTCTTAATTCTATTCTAATGCAACTCTAATTTAATTGCCATTTAGATTCATCTGTGGAAAAGGTTATTAAAATTAAGTTAACATTATACACTAGGTTAGTATGGAAAGCTGCTGAAAATTTAAAAAATGAGAAATTCATGAATTTGATATACTTAACTGTTGTTACACAGTCATACGATTATTCAGATCTGAAGTCTAAGGTCATTACTCAGAAAATTAAACATATTAGTAAAAAATTAAATAATGTTTATTTCAGTATGTTTTTGATATATTCATAGGTTATATGGCACAGCTGGCATCGATCTAAGCTTTTCCATTTTTTAATTCTAAATCGCTGAATGACGCTCCTTTCCTATTATAAGCCTCAAAACTGGAAATGAATGCATGTTGTATCCAAAGCCACACATCTCCTAGGCAATTTGCTGACTGTAAATAAAGAGATCCAAATTGCATATATACTGTAGATAAGTCATCAATAGAATGTTGCTACTTGCTAAACTGTGTCCACTAGAGGCAGCATCATAGCTTTTCTCTTCTGTCACTTACATATTGGTTAATAACCTTGATGCATGTTTAGCTCTGCTAGTCAAACAAGTTTCATAAGAAACCTCACATGTCACAAGTTCAGGGCAGTAGCTGAAAAAACGGGATCTTGAGTAACAGCAGCCAAAGTTATGTTTCTGCGCAGGGTGCTGGGCTTACGGCCCAAGACAGGGTGAGGTGCTGGTCAATCCTGAATATGAGAAACACCTTTTTAAATTTTTTGGACATGTATGGAGGATGACCATGAGAACAAAGAATAACCCAAGGTCAAGCTGGATGATTTTATCTCTCAGGTTGCCTGGAAATATCCAGGAATTTCTTAAAATGTTCTGTGGAGATGGTGGGGAGGGAACACTCACTCCAAGGCTTCTTTTGGCCTAATACATTCTATGCTAGCACATTTTGCATAAGCTATGGAGTCAGATTCATAGCACTGGAGACTGGGTTAAATGAAGGATCACACTATGTTTTGTTCAAGTTTAATACCAAATCATATTACAGGATCTTTGTTGGTGAAAGTAGTTAGTGACTCGCAGGTTTCTGCTGACATTACTAAAAACATATCTGTTCTTGTTGTCTTGGACTTGAAGGCAGCATTTGAAGCCATAGACGACAGTATTCTCCTTAATTGCCTTAACTAATGGGTGGTTCCATGGTGGTACCTTAAGGTGGTATCCATCTTATAAAACATGGAGAAAATTCTTGGTAAATTGTGGTTATGTTAGAGGCCCATAATATAAAATATGGAGTACCAGAAGCAGTTAGGACAATTTCAACGTCCCGTAACTAACAGGGGCCCTTAAAGTACTAGAACATAATTTTATCAGTTTTTATTAGACTATTATTGAAAATACATTTAAAAGAGTAATTTGCTTATGAATCAGGAACTAATGTTTCTGACAAAAGAAGCAATCCATACTAAAACGACTTTGTAATCAGGCCAGTCCTCGTGAACTTGAATAAGAGCGTGGCAATCTCCCACTTGCTAGTCAACTTTAAAGGCATTTTTGTTTTGCATAATTGAAATGCCAAATCTAAATTCCAGGTTTCAGAAAAGGAAATAATGGGAAGGAAAAAAAGGTTACTGCTGGTCCTCTAATTTTTTTCTCAAAGAACAGTCAGTTTGTTCTCCATACATAGTGCAACGAACCAACTTTACAAGATTGTTAAACTTAATTCAACAAGGAAAATATAAAAAAAATCAAATTAGAAGCCAATAACCCGTGCAGGCATATGTTTATTATAAAGCAATCAACAAGGAATGTGCTGTAGTAAAAAAAATGTATCTGTTGCTAATTATTCTAATGCTAAGCACATTTTTACTACCAGTATCTTTGAGCTAATGTTATTCATGTGCCTCGCTAAATCAGTTTTGCCCTAGTAGCTTCAGCTACCATTTTGTAGTTTATATTGGACTAGCCAAATTAACCAGTGTTGCCTGGGTAATTTTGTAGATTGGGTTAAGGAAAGTAAGCAAAGGTTTATGTGTTTTTAAAATGGTGACCCTGTTGTTGTTATTGCTAGCTGTCCTGTCTATCATTCACTCTGCCTCTCGATCAGCAGCTCTGTTCTCATGAGTTGAGAATTTGTTATTTTTGGGTCTGATTCAATTCCAGAATTGCAGTAACTTCTTGCTGGGTTGTAACCATAAACACTGTCATGTCTGACTCATCCTCTTAGTTCAAGGTGGACAGTTCATAGCGCTTAAATTTTGAGGAAAAGCTGACAAAGCTGGAGTTAAACAATAACCCTTTGATTCTCCTATCTTTCGCACTGCCACTCTCAATCAAGCCTGAAACAACACCCCCCTGCAAAAGTGCACAATACTCCTTTTTATATTACAGTAGATAAAGCAGAACATGATGTTGCCCAGGTAAGTAATTTTAAGCTCTGGTCATTTTGTCTGCTAGGCTGGCATCAGTCTGTTCAGATGTTTCCTGTGCTCTGGACCAATAGAAGGCTGTGGTGTGCAAACTGTAGGACACAGAAAAAAAATAAAACACTGGAACCCCAGTGTCCCAAAGTAGTCTGTCTTCTCCCTATGGTTCTAGAGAGCAACTATGAAAAATTTGGTCCACATAGGTCAAAGGGTGTAGGATTGTATAGGGAACATAAAAACAGACCGACATTTTATTTTATATATATGTTTGCTTTACCTTACACTAATTTTAACATTGTGTTATTCAAGACATGCTATGCATGCATTTTCCACATCACTTCCACAGTTAGTTTTTTCATAATTTTGAACGATTAGAACGATCATTGTCTACACTAGTAAAACTTACAGCCACACCCGTTCACAGAAAAGTTTGGGACAGTTGTTCCCTACCCCATTGTCCCTCTTTTTGATTTAAAATTGTACTCTGAATGTTTTTTTCTAAACACTTCTCTGGCATGTTATTGCATTACATTCTGTTCACTCCTAAACCTGTGACTAGTAAATGTTGTTTTATGCTAAGACATTCTCATTAATGCAAATGGAAAATAACGGACATAATTCTGATCTTCCATTTATTATTCTAAGTGTATTACATCTCCTCTTTAAGTTGCTTTGAAAAACATCAATTTAAAACTTATGAGGACTAAACATTTGCAGATCATTACAATGCAACATTAAGTATATTCAGTTACTTTATTTATGAGACCTGAACACAGGTGTTATCTTACCTAACAGAGTCACAGTGCCTCCATTTTTATAAAAGAGATTATCTTCTGGCCTCACAGAGCAAAAGGCCATTTAGCAGGGGAAAAATAAAGTTGATTTAGTTGATTAAGAAATCTTGGATGATTTTGTCTGGGCTTCATATACATATTATAGGCAGTAATATGCATACATTATGACCATATTTATTTTTGATTTTGTTACTTAGTACATACAGAGATAGGTGTTTTCAAGCGCACCTTTCATTTAAAGGCTGAAGCATCCACGCAATAATGTGTCATAGCTCTTTCATGCTTTGCGAATACACTGTGAGTAAAGAAAGTAAATTTATTGATAATAATATATTGAAATTGCTGTAAGGCGTTAAAAAAGCGAGGGTCTTTAATCTTGGTTTATAAATCAAGCCAGAAGTAAAGAACTTGGACTCAGATCTAAACTTTGCTTTTTAACTACGGTACTAACTATAGTACTACCCAGCCCACGCTGCCTTGACAGCTTTGCTGTTTTTCATCTCCAGTATCCCACCAGCTGGAGTTTCTGTTTTCCTTTCTTCCCTAAACATCAGCTGATACCCATAGATACGAGTACTTAAAAATGACTTTAATAGTTTAATCCATACTTAAGGACTCTACCATTCAAATTTCTTACCTGTTTAAACATGATAATTCCTCGCCAAACCAGAGGATGGCAGAGTGCACTAATCCTTGCTCTTTTTCATTAACAGACCGATCATGGGAAATTCTGCTTGGGTCCAATGACATCACTTCCATTTCCCGACAAAGACGTCACTTCCAGCCCCAACCCCAAGGACGTCACTTATGGTTCCAGCCCCATCACTTTTGGTTCCAGGCCCGAGGATGTCACTTCCAGTTCTGGCTTCATCACTTCTGGTCCCAGCCCCGAGGACGTCACTTCCGGTTCCGGCCACATCATTTCCGGCCCCGGCCCCGAGGATGTCACTTCCAGTTCCTGTCTGATGACATCATTTCCTGTTTCCCAATATAAAATCACCTTGTTTGCCTGTTTACATTGTTCTTGTTCCAGACTGAAACCTGTATCACTGAACCACAACTTTTTGCTTCATTTAGCAGCTAAATTCAAGTATATGGGCGGCTGCCCCCAAACCTCTTTCTGTGTTGTGTGGAACTTATTACAATGTAAAAAGTAAACTTGAATTTATTTGTTATGTATTATTTATTTATTATTTGTATTTCTAATGTTTTCCTTAACATCTTGCAAAGCACTTTGAGCAAGCTGTTTATTAAATTGTGACACAGAAATAAATGTTGTTGTTCTTGATGTAGTAAGTAAACATAAAGAAAAAGAAAATAATAAAAAGGTAGCAATTATCAATTCAAAAAGTCCTTCACAATCTTGTTTACTTGAGACTTTGCTTTTTTATAGCAATTTTATGTAGAGAAGTGTGATGTGCTACTTGAAGGTAAAAAGAACATTAATTATGAATGCAAAACTTAAAAGAAGCAAAGTCATTAAAGGATTTAGGGGTTTACGTCGATGCAACACTTCCCATTCCATGCAGTGTACAGAATAATTTACTAAGGGAAATGAAATGTTGTAAAATATGAAAAGATTATATTATAAAAAAAAATCTGTTTACACAAATCAGAGACATTAAATTTAGTGGACTGCCTGCAATTTTCATCACAATATAAAAAAGGCATGGCACTTGAGGTTGGGCAAAAAACAACAAAGTGCACCCCCGGGTTTTAAGACAAGTTCTTCTCTGACAGATTAATGAAACTGAACCTCCTTACTCTTGAGAGAGACTGCTGCATGGAAATCTACCATATTCATATCCTAAAGGACTTTGTTAACATGAATCCAGAAGTGTTCTTCCAGCTACGCAGTGAAGCATATTTTTAGAGAACACCACTGAACGTTAAGATAAAGGGCATTCAAGATGGAAATTAGGCAGCAGCCCTTCACATTTTAGAAATCTAGATAGTGAGCTAAAGTAACCCTTAGACAAACAAACAAGCTTGATGGTCGGCATAGTCACCTATAATTTATACAATATATTTATTTATGGGTACTTTTTTGTTTGTACGTCTGTTTATAGTGTGTTCTTTGATATTTGCATAGAATCACTCAGTAAATCTAGGGCTTTTGCTAAACCATTGCTTTGGGCATTCTCAGCATTCAGAACATTAGAGTTGTTGATAATCAGGGAGGTGTTTGACATTTGTACATTTTCAAAATTTCCTTAAATTTCATATGTATTTTTCACAAATCATTCCAAAGCATTTGATCCCAGTTCTTTCTTTATAACCTTACCAGCCTGTTACAGACTTGTGACTGCAGTCTGCAGCATCATTTGTGGTCACATCCGAGAATATCAGACTTGATTAAACTGATGCACTATTTGGCTCAAAGTATGTGCACACCTCTCCAGATTTTTGAGTTCAAGTTTTTCAGCCATACCCATTGTTAACAGGTAAGTAAAATCAAGCAGATAGCCATGCATTCTCTCTATTGACAAACACTGGCAATAGAATGGGTAAAACTGAAGAAAAAAAATGACTTTAAACATGGTACACTCATAGGATGCCAGATTTGCTACAAGTCAGTATGGAAAGTTTCTACTCTGCTAGATCTGTCTCAGTCAACTCTAAGTGCTATTATTATAAAGTAGAAGAGTCTAGGAGCAACAACAGCTCAGCTATGAAGCGGAAGACCTTACAAACTCACAATGCAGGGCGCGTACAAATCACCTATCAACAGTTGTGTCACTCTCAGTGGTGTTCCAAGCTATCTCTGGAAGCAACATCAACACAAGAACTGTTTGTCAGGAGCTTCATGAAATGGGATTCCATGGCTGTACAGCTGCACACAAGCCTAAGATCACGGTGTAGAATCCACTAGAGTGCTGTAAAGCACACTGCCATTGGACTCCGAGGCCGTGGAAATAAGTTCTCTGGAGTGATGACTCAAGCTTCACTATCTGGCAGTCTGATGGATGAATCTGGGGATGGCAGATAGCAAGAGAATGCTGCCTTCTCACCTGCATAGCACCTACAGTAAAGTTTGGTGGAAGAAGGATAATGGCCTGAGGCTGTTTTTCATGGTTTGGTCCCTTGGTACCAGTGAATGGAACTGTAAATGTTAAAGCATACAAAGACATTTTAGACAATTATGTGCTTCCAACTTTGTTGCAAAAGTTTGAGGAAGGCCCTTTTCTGTTCCAGCATTACTGTACCCCTGTGCACAAAGACAGGTCCATAAAAACATGGGGAAACTCGAGTAGCTTGCATAGAGCACTGACCTCAACCCTATTGAACACCTTTGGCATGAATTGGAAGGCCGATTGAGAGTCTGGTCTTCTCATCCAAAATCAATCAATTAATTGTGCATTTTTTGTGATGTCTGTTGATTCATCCACAACTAGAAAAATTAATTTTCTCTTTTTAGTTTCATAAATATTAAATCATCAGGAAGGATTTAAGTTCGTCTTGCTACTCAACAAGGTATTTTACTTATTTTTTCTGTTATCTCATCTTTTTGTTTTCCATCAAGCATACAGTAGCTTTTATCACTTCACTCATGCATTCTTTTAGCATCAGAGAAGGGTTTCTTATGCTTGCCCAAGACCCATGTAACTCTTAGCAAGGCTTCCATTGCACTCTTCTGCTGAGTCATTGTCTTAAGAATTGTTCTGATTTGATGGCTTCAGCTGGTTTAATTTTGTGGCTCTTAACTCTTAACTTGGTGTCACACTGGCATTTCACATTGCTGCTCTTTACAATAGCAACTGTCTCATGACAAATTAAGCACATTGGTTGTCGTACTTTTTTCTGGAAGAATGAAGGCATACTTTTCAGTCCACTTAACCTTAGATGTGTTTTCATTGTCAACTTTCTTTTTTTTGTGCAGAACATTTTAGAACACAATGTTTTTACTTTTTTTCTATGTGTTTTAATCAGTCAATTTGATGAGAATACAGTATTCTTGCTGCAGCCAGAAAGACTACAAAGTTGGGTGTTTAAGGCCCCATTCATACCTAAGTGCTTTTCTAGCATTTTAGCCACAGACATGAACATTACAAAACCATTGGAACAGTTCTTTGTTGTTGGTTTTGATAACACTGTTCACACCTAAGTGTTTTAGCAGCTGTTTTCAAGCATTTTCAGCCAAATGTTTGTTTCATTGAAATCAACGGTAAACAAAAGAGCATTTCTGAAAGCATTTTTACAAGATGTCACTGTCTCCACATAGATGAGTGAAGGAGCTCATCATATTGCACACTTACATTTTCAGTGATAGATATTAAGGGACAGATTCAGCTATGTACATAGCTGGAAATCAAGTGACAAGAATTCAACGAAAGTTATAGGTATATATGTGTTTTTAATGAAGTTAAAGTTTAGCACAGATATTTTAGCATATAGTATAGGCAGTGTGGTAGCGCAGAGCTGGCCTTCCTTCCTTACAGCACCAACTGTATAGGGTGCTTGTTCTGCATTGCTGGATTGATTGGTATTAGTGAATGTGTTTAGCATGTTCAAATATTGAATACTGAAAACATGTAAGTAATACTTTTCAATTAAGAAAATACATTTAGACTTTTGTGAAATAAATATTGTACCTCCCCTTTTTACATTCCCAATATGAGCTCCCGTTCGAAGATTTGCCTCTGTGCCACCAAATCACACTATTTCAAAATATCTTTAGCAAGGAACTGAATTAAAACTAAACAGATCCTTCATTTATAGGGTTCTGTTGCTTGATTGTACACAGCACACTCTTTTGCTTTAGTGTGCCATTAATCCTGGAGAAAGACTAGCGCACAGTTCACATTTTGTTCTTACCTTACACCAGCCAGCAGTTCTCAAACTGTGGGGTGCACCCCCTTGCCATATGTGGTGTAATTTCGCTATTCGTAGGGAAATTTTAAACTTGTAGCGGTGTATCGGCAGCAAAAAATATAGGAATAAATTTTATTAGGGTTTCAAAAAAACGTTAGGGGGGCACGATCAAAACTGTTATGAAAACTCGGGACGCAAATACTAGGTTGAGAAACGCTGCTACACCCAGTTTTGCTGCAATAATTACTGGTTCACAGTGAATCTAAGATGGGCAGATTCAATGTATCCCTCAACACATGCAGAAGTAAATGTATATGAATAAAATATATTCACAATTTTTGTCACTTTATTACACACTGTACACAATAACCCTTTCCTTACTAGCTGTCACTTGCCTGGAACTCACACTTGCATAATGTTGCACCAACAGAAGCAGGCAATTTTTTTTTTTTGGGAAACAATGCAATGATGTGCTTACGTGCTGTGAAGACTGGCCCAGACACAAACAAGCAGACACTGAAGGTTCAAAACCACGCACATGTTTATTCATAATTATTTACAAAATACCGCACACAAAACCCAGTGCCACAGCACCAATCACCCTTCAGTCCCGGCTTCTCTTTCCAATGCCTTTACTCATCTTTACCGCCTCCACTCCTCTCCTCCGAACTCCATCCTCTTCCACCCGACTCCAGCCATCGAATGGAGGGAGGTGGCTCCTTTTATCCTCCCAATACTCCAGGTGCCTCCCAATGAGCTACTGCTGGCACTCCCTGGTGTGGCGGAAGTGCCGGCTGTGCACCCGGAAGCACTCCGGGTGTCCCTGGTCTTCGTCCCCCCAGAACTTCTGGGTGTGGCGGAAATGCTGAGGGCCAGGGCTCTTCAGGCATCTGGGCGCCCCCTGGTGGTGACCACGGGCCCCTATAGGGTGGAGCTTCCATGCTCCTTTCCCGTGGTCCCCATAGCCACCAGGGTGGTCACCTCTTCATGGTCCCGACGAGGCATAATCCCTCCTTCGGTCCTTCCCGGTGTCCTGGCTGGGTACCGCCCCCAGCTGCTCACCCCAGTGCTAATCAACACCCATGTGTAATTCTGGAATTTTTCAGGATGCTGCCTGCTGCATAGAGAGTCCAGAATTGTCCTCTCTACTCCCTTTGCTGCAGAACATGGTGGACCCTACTATGTGTGCTCATGATGTTGACAACACCTTATCTGTAACTGTGTTCACCAAGATTAAAGTACTAAAGTCTTAGAAGACATCCTGTAGACACAACAATCACCTCATAACACAACAACAACTCACTACCTATAAAATGGAAATGATGTTAATCATATTTTCCCTACAAAATGCTGAAAATTTTTCAAAGATGCTTGCAAAAACAAAACATTTGGAAAGCTTGAAAAACACTAAAATGTAAATGGGCCCTAAGGCAGAACCTGCTAATGCTAAGTGTCAGGCCGAGGTCTCGTGCAGCAGTCATCAAGTTCACATACAGAGAGTTGCAGATTCTTTGACTGAACCAGAGAGAAGAGTGTCAGGAACAAGTGCTTTGAAGACAGATAGCTTACATAGCACTAATTTATTTATTGTGTGTGCTGGTAATAACTGACTAAAGTAACTGAATTTTTGTTTTGTCCACATTCTGGATTAAATTATGTGTGGGTCCGGATCCAGGCCAGAGTCCGCCTGTTGAGTACCGTTCCCCAAGCATGTGGTTAAGTTATGAAAGTGATGTGGGTGAGCAAATCAAACAGTTTTAGATTATATATTATCTGCACAGTTATAATAGAAATTTCCCCTAGAATACAAAAAAGTTTTCAAACACATTCATCATTATTATAAAGATACAGTATCTGTGGCAAGGATCTGACTGTTGTGTTTTAAATTTGCAGTTCTTTATGTGAGTTGTGCACATAGGAGGGAGCTGTGATCCAGCGTCCTCATCATTTTTTACATTGTTACACCTTCACCTGTTGTGTTGTTTCTTAAATGTCATGGTCTGGATAGATTGCCAAATATAGTGTACTTTACTGTCATAATAATCTTCATTTTGCTAATAAAAACTTGATCATGTGATGCAACGTCCTGTAGCAACATTGCCAACAACAATGAGACTGCCACCAAGAGAAAAATACCCAAAATAATGTGATTAAGAAAATATTGGTGTGAAAAAAACCCCCAAAAAAACCATTAAAAAATAATATGTCCAAAATGAACAAACTGATAAAAAAAACAATAATACAAAGTCCAAAAATTCATAACAGCAACCATCTTCATCAATTAAACCATAGGGGAACTCTGTCAGCTCATTTGACTTATCATGTATCTGACTGCGGGGGTGTCTGTTCTTCACGGTTGGCTCACTCCATTTAAGCCCCCCTACAATCAAGTTGAATATGTTCTGTTAGCCTAAATGTATTATTGCCTTATGTACAGCATGCACTTACTTTATATAAGGATTGATTGTCTTCTGCTGTTCCAGCTCTGTCATACTTATTTTTATACTCCACAATATTTGCTTTGCTGTTATCCATCTTTCACTTTGAAATATCCATCTGGATATGTGTATCCAAATTAAACACTTACATCCCTATTTAAACACTGTGGTAAAGATATATATGATATATATGTATCTCGCCATGATGATATCACTTCTGGTTCCTTCTTGATGCCATCACTTCCGGTTCTGCCATAATGACATCACTTTCGACCTACTGTTTTGGTGTCATTTCCTGCCAACTCACATCCTGTTGCCATTTTGTGTATAAATATCTCCATTTCAATACTGTATGTTGTCAAATGCTTTGGTTTTTGATCCAACTTCATTCATTTTTCATCAAGTCCAATGGACATTATACAGGGCAATTTCCCCAACTCTTTTTGACGTTTCCTGAGTCCAATTAATTTTATTACAATATATATATATATATATATATATATATATATATATATATATATATATATACACACACCAATCAGCCACAACTTTACAATCACTGACTGTGAAATGAATAACATTTACTCATTACAGTGGCACCTTTGAAGGGGTGGGATATATTATGCAGTGAGTGAATACACAGTTCTTGAAGGTGATGTGTTAGAAACAGGAAACATGGGTAAGCATACAGTAAGGATCTGAGCGACTTTCACAAGAGCCAGATTGTGATGGCTAGACAATTGAGTCGGAGCATCTCCATGCAGTATGCCATGGTTAGTATCTACCAAAAGTGATCCAAGGAAGGAAGTGAAGTGGCAACAAGGTCATGGGCACCGCAGGCTCATTGATGTGTGAGGGTAGTGAAGGCTAGTGCATCTGTTCTGAACCCACAGAAGAACTACTGTAGAACAAATTTCAGAAAAACTTAATGCTGGCCATGAAAGGTGTCAAAATACATAGTGCATCAAAGTTTTCTGTGTATGCAGCTACATAGCTGCAGGTCAGTCACATTGCCCATGCTGACCTCCGTTCAGTACTGGTAGTGCCCATAATGGGCACCTGAGTGTCAGAACTAGACCTTGGAGCAGTAGAAGCAGGTGGTCTAGTCTGATGAATCACATTTTCTTTCAGATCACATAGACAGCTTGGTATGTGTGTGTCATTTACCCGGAGAAGAGATTGCAGCAAGATACACAACGTGAAGAAAGCAAGTTGGCAGAGGCAATGTGTGCTCTGGGCAATGATCTGCTGGGGAACCTTGGACACTGGCATTAATGTGGATGAAACTTTGATACGTATCTCCTACCACTGATACCAGTGGCCTCTTTCAGCAGGATAATGCAATTTGCCACACTGAAAAAAAGAATGGTTTCAGGAACATGGCAAAGAGAGGAAGATGTTGACTGGGCTTCCAAATTCCCAAGATCCCATTCCATGGTCCCACCTTGCAACTTACAGGACTTAAATGATCTGCTGCTAATGCCATTATGCCAGATATCACAGGACAAATTCTGCAGTCTTGTGGAGCCCATGTTTCAATGGGTCAGAGCTGTTTGGTGGCAGAAGGGGGGCCTACACAGTATTAAGCAGGTGGTTTTAATGTTGTTGCTGATTGGTATATACATATATATACAGTAATGAGACACAGTCAAAAGCATAAAGAGTCAGGAAATAGAAACCCTGTATACGTCAAGAAAAATACAAAATAAGAAAAGCAGACATGAGTTCAATGCAGAACTGAGGTGAGACAATATGGTGGCAGATTTATATAATGGTAACAGGAAGAGGTGGGATCTTGATTGAACTGGAAGTGGAAATGATGTCATCATTAGGCAGGATCTTGAGAGGCAGAAGTGATGTCTTTAGGGGGCAGGTTCTGATGAGGGTCTGCAGAGGCAGAAAAGGAGAGAGTGTTACTGGACAGCACCAACTCTTGGCTCGTCTGAAAAATATGTAGGCACACGTGTGTGGCAATATACTGTATATATGGATTCATATAGTCACCATTTAGTCCACCTTTCTGGGCAACACAGCTCAAACCTATTTTCATTTCTTGCAGAAGAAAATGGAAGGGCACCCCGGATGACACTACATGTGCCTGGAAAGAACAAATGATAAGATGGACAGAAAACTGGAGGCACATTGAACCCATCACATGAACTCAGCACAAGATACAACCCCAAAAAAGAAAAAGTTGGGACAGTATGGAAAATGCAAATAAAAAAAAATATGCAGTGATTCTTAAATTTACTTTGGTTTTTATTTCATTGCAGGCAGAATGAACCCAAGATAGTTCATGTTTTCCCTGGTCAACTTATTTTCATTTGTTAATATGCATCTATTACTGCATTTCAGGAATGCAACACATTTAAAAAAAAAGTTGGGACAGGGGAAAATTAAGGCCAGTAATGAGATAAGATAATTAAATAATGGTGTGATTTCAAACAGATAATGTCAACAGGTGATTGTAATCATTATTTGGTATAAAAGCAGTATCCAAGAAAGGCTGAGTCTTTGCAGAGCAAAGATGGGCTGAGGATCTCTAGTTTGTCAACAAATGCATGAGAAAATTATTGAAATGTTTAAAAACAATGTTCCACAATGAAAGATTGGAAAGGATTTGCATATTACTCCTTCTACAGTGATTAATACCATTAAATTATTCAAAGAATCTGGAGGAATTTAAGTGCATAAAGGGCCCAAGCCTAAGCTGAACACCTGTAATCTCCGATCCCTCAGACAGCACTGCATCAAGAATCGTCACTCATCAATAACTGCTATAACCACATAGGCAAGGGATTACTTTGGGAAACCTTTGTCAAGAGCTACAATATTAAATTAAATTCACAAATGGCACTTAAAACTTTACTGTGTAATAAAGAAGCCCTATGTTAACTATGTCCAGAAGTGGCGTCAACTTCTCTGGGCTCAGAGGCATCTGCAATGGACCATGTCACAGTAGAAACAAGTATTGTGAGCATCAGATGTAGTGTCGGACCCTGAAGGGAGATATGTGATGGTCATGGGCAACTTATATAACAGTAAAATGATTTTGATAAATGTTTATGCACCCAATGTTGATGATAAGGAATTCATGCAAAATCTATTTGCATCCATTCCCAATGTGAACACTCATAAAATTATAATGGCTGGGGACTTTAATTGTGTTTTAAATCCACTCTTAGATAGGACTCCTGTGACAGGGGGGACGACCTCTAATACTGCAAAGATAATTACACAGTTTTTGAATGATCACAACTTGTCAGACCACTGGAGGTTTCTTAACCCAAACTCAAGAACATATTCGTTCTACTCACCAGTGCATTATAGCTACTCAAGAATTGATTATTTTTTTATAGATAATAATTTCCTGCCTACAATTAAATCATGCAAATATGACACAATTGTTATCTCTGACCATGCCCCTCTAGTCTTGGAGCTAAAATCATTAAGCCCCTCATACTCACCTCGCAGATGGCATCTTAACCCTCTTTTATTGGCAGACGAGAACTGCACAGAATTTATATCCAAACAAATCAGCTTCTTCCTAGAGACAAACACGTCCACAGAGGTTTCTGCAGGAACACTCTGGGAAACTCTAAAGGCCTTCTTAAGAGGACAGATTATTTCATATCTTTCCCACAGAAATAAATTAGAAACCAAGAAAGTGTCAGAGCTAAGAAATGAAATTACTAGAGTAGATGAAGAACAAGCCAGGCGTCCAAAAAAGGCAGGCCCTACATACAGAACTTAACATTTTAACAACTAAAGAAACTGAACAACTTATTTATAAGTCTAGACAGCATTACTATGAACACGGAGAAAAAGCTAATAAGCTTTTAGCTTAACAAATTCATAAACAAGAAGTTCACAATGCAATACCAGTAATCACCAACAAGAATGGAGAAGAAATCATCGACCATAATAAAATAATGCACACATTTAGAGATTACTATAAGTCTTTATATTCCACTGAGCCCAAAGAAGACAACACACAATCTAATGCATTTCTGGATAATTCACAAATACCACAAATAGATGCTTTAAGTGCTGAGGAACTGGGTAAACCTCTAACGCTAACAGAATTACTAGACGCTATAAAGTCACTACAAAGCGGGAAATCATCAGGCCCTGATGGTTACCCCGTAGAGTTTTATAAGAAATTCTCCACTCAGCTAGCTCTACTCTTACTGGCAACATTTACAGAAGCTAGAGACAACCAAATACTACCTCAAACATTTCGACAAGCATTAATCACCGTCTTTCCTAAACAAAATAAGGACTTGTTACAATGTGCATCATATAGACCAATTTCACTCCTGAATAATGATGTTAAGATACTCTCAAAAATCCTAGCTAGAAGGATGGAGAAAGTGCTGCCCTCGGTAATATCACAAGATCAAACTGGATTTATTAAAGGCCGACACCTATCTTCAAATCTCCGACGCTTGTTTAATGTTATATATTCACCAGCAAAATCAAACACCCCAGAGATATTACTATCATTAGACGCAGAAAAGGCATTTGACATGATCGAATGGAATTATCTTTTCACTGCATTGGAGAAATTTGGGTTTGGCCCGAATATTTGTGCTTGGATCAAACTACCGTATACCAATCCAGAAGCTTCAGTTTGTATTAATAACATTTGCTCAGACTACTTTAAACTAGAACGTGGTACCAGACAAGGATGTCCCTTGTCACCACTGTTGTTTGCAATCGCTATTGAACCACTGGCGGTTCACTGCCGAAATTCTTATCAGATAAAGGGGATTGTCAGAGAAGGACTGGTACAGAAAATTTCTCTATATGCAGATGATATGGTCTTATATATATCAGACCCAGAAAACACTGTCCCCGCTGTTTTAACAGCACTAACAGAATTTCAAAAGATATCTGGTCTTAGAATTAATCTGAATAAAAGTATACTCTTTCCAGTGAATTCACAAGCATATAATATTAGATTAGACACCCTACCTTTTACCATAGCAGATCAGTTTAAATACCTAGGGGTAAATATCACAAGTAAACATAAAGCTCTTTATCAACAAAATTTTGGCGTCTGTATGGAAAAAATTAAGCAAGACTTGCATAGATGGTCAACCCTTCATCTCACTCTAGCCGGAAGAATTAACATTGTTAAGATGAATATCCTTCCTAAACTTCTCTTTTTATTTCAAAACATTCCAATATAAATCAATAAATCGTTTTTTAAACAGTTAGATTCAATAATAACCTCATTCATTTGGAACTCAAAACACCCACGTATCCGAAGAGCGACCCTACAAAGACCTCAGGCAGAAGGTAGCATGGCTTTACCTAATTTTCAGTTTTATTACTGGGCAGCAAACATACAAGCCATAAAAACCTGGACACAAATAAATGCACATACACAGGCTTGGTCCGCAATAGAAGTAAAATCCTGTAGTACTTCTTTATATTCCCTGCTCTGCTCTCCAATAAATGAAAGTTATCGCAAATATACTAATAACCCAATTGTGCTTTACTCACTCAGAATATGGAACCAAATTAGGAAGCATTTTAAGATGGAAAATCTTTTATCAGTGGCACCTCTGCAAGAGAACCACCTCTTTCAACCTTCGCAAGTATATCCAGTTTTTAATACCTGGAAAAGTTTTGGGATTAAAATGCTCAGAGATCTTTATATAGACAACATATTTACATGTTTTGAACAATTACGTTCAAAATTTAACCTCCCAGCTACACATTTCTTTTACTATCTTCAAATTAGAAATTTTGTTAAACAGAAATTGCCCGATTTCCCCCACCTTGCACCCTCCACAATGCTGGAAAAAATACTGCTCAATTTCGAGGAAACAAACACTATTTCCGCAATATATAAAATCTTATTAGAGTCCCTACCTTTCAAAGATCCAAGAGGACATTGGGAAGAAGATCTCTTAATCAATATATCAGAAAAGGAGTGGAAGGTGGCAAAGCAGAGAATTCACTCGCGTTCTATAGATAGATAGATAGATAGATAGATACTTTATTAATCCCAATATATGCGCAAAGCATAGAATTATTCAACTAAAAATGATATATCGAGCTCATCTGTCTCGCTTAAAACTGTCCAAAATGTTTCCAGGCCAGGATCCAACCTACGAGCGCTGCAACCAAGCTCCTGCCTCACTGGGTCACATGTTTTGGGCCTGCACCAAACTAACATCATTTTGGACAAAAATTTTTAAGTGCCTCTCAGACAGCCTTGGTATCACAATCCCTCCTAACCCATTAAAAGCTGTGTTCGGGGTTCTTCCAGATGGACTTGAATTGGAGAAGGACAAGCAAACGGTGATTGCATTCACTACACTTTTGGCACACAGACTTATTTTGTTAAATTGGAAGAATCCTAATTCTCCTCTTATAAGTCAGTGGGAAACTGATGTTTTATATTATTTGAAATTGGAAAAAATCAAATTTTCAGTTAGAGGATCTGTACAACATTTTTTCAAAACATGGCAGGATTTAATCAATATTATTTTAGAATAAGAGAAATAACTATTATTGCATTTAACTCCCTTCTCCATCTCTTATTTACATAGATATTT